>NC_057801.1:813417846-813453525 GCF_018294505.1 Triticum aestivum
GCCCGGCTTCCGCTTGAAGGTTGCCGAGGTACATGACGTGTACAGGGCGATAAGTGGCGAAAGCGTGTGTGAAGAAGTACACCCCTGCAGGGTTAACATCATCTATTCGAATAGCCGGATTCCTCGGATATGGAAACTTGGACCCCTTGCATAGTTCATAGACAAGTGAAAGTGGATACTCTAAAATACGCAAGATAAGCGTGAGTGCTATGGATGGCGTTCTCGTAGGGAGACGGGAGCGGATCCATAGTGGTGTATTGATATGGTGAATATGTGGACTCGTGTGCGCCACCTCAAAGAGTTACTTGCAGTCGTAGTTCAGGATAGCCACCGAGTCAAAGCTGGCTTGCTGCAGTTAAACCCCACCATCCCCTTTGTTGATAATGATGCATATGTAGATAGTTCTGATGTAAGTCTTGCTGGGTACATTTGTACTCACGTTTGCCTATTTTATGTTTTGCAGAGCGACTTCAGTCTCACTAGTAGTTCCGCATGGACTTCGACGTTTAGCTTGTTACCTCAGCTACGATCTTGTGCCCCGGCAGGATCTGGTAGATAGTCAGGCTTCTCAGCCTTTTTCAGTTATAGATGTCTGTACCCAGACATGATAGCTTCCGCTTGTGCTTTGACTTGTATGCTCTGATTGTTGGGTCATGAGACCCATGTTTGTAATATCTCGCTCCTCGGAGCCTATTGAATAAATTACTTGAGTCGTCGAGTCATGTTGTGATGACATGTTGTGTTTGCACATATCGAGCATATTGTGTGTATGTTATTGAAATGCTTGGTATGTGTGGGATCTGACTATCTAGTTGTTTATCTTTAGTAGCCTCTCTTATCGGGAAATGTCTCCTAGTGCTTCCACCGAGCCATGGTAGCTTGCTACTGCTCCGGAACACTTAGGCTGGCCGGCATGTGTCCTTCTTCGTTCCTGTGTCTGTCCCTTCGGGGAAATGTCACGCGATGAATACCGGAGTCCTGTTAGCCCGCTACAGCCCGGTTCGCCGGAGTCCTGCTAGCCCGGTGCTACAGCCTGGATTCACTCGCTGATGACCGACACGTTCGATGCTGGGTCATGAATGCCTGTCCCTGTAAGTCTGTGCCACTTTGGGTTTACGACTAGCCATGTCAGCCCGGGCTCCTTATCATATGGATGCTAGCGACACCGTCATATACGTGTGCCAAAAGGCGCAAACGGTCCCGGGCTAAGGTAAGGCGACACCCGTGGGAATACCGTGCGTGAGGCCGCAAAGTGATATGAGGTGTTACATGCTAGATCGATGTGGCATTGAGTCGGGGTCCTGACAATCCTCGTCTGATAGAAATATTTGGCTTGATGTTTAAGTACCAGCAACAAATGATCGATGCCATAAGGATCAACAACTGGTTTTCCAAAATCTTGGCCTTTCATAATGGCAATTATCTCTTTTGACTCCCCATACATCTATGTTTATGTTCCATCCTTGGTTTCCCGTTAATCGGTGTATATCATCGCACAAATGGCGGTTGGTATGACGGGAAATCTACTAATTCATATGCCACGTCTCATGTGTTCATAGATATAAGATAATGCAGTATCGATAATATTATCTCAAATTGCCAAGACAAACACATTCTCTTACAACACTACACACTGCTCTTTTTTCCAACCATGACAACTATATATGTGTTTCGAGAATGACTTATATTTATTCACAATAGCACAAAATATCTTATTGGAGATTCCATATGAGTTCTTTTTAGATTTTGCTAAGGCATTCTTTCCCAGGACCTCTCATCATTTTTTTTCTTTACTATGCTCGTGTTATTTTTGTTATAATATAGTTATTAGTGATAAAGTGGGGCCACATTTTTTTGAATTATATTTTCTTAACTCATAAAGGGAGGCTAAATCTCACTGGTGGTGGAGACGATATATAATATCATCTTCTTTCCCAAATGATCATGTGTTCATGTATATCAGAAAATCAGACTCGTCTTGCAGTTTTTCTGTAAAAAACATAAATATTGGTGTATCATTATTGGATTTTTCTATTAATTTTTTTGTTTCATGCGTACATTTGATAAGTTGTCCCTTTAATTTACATAATTGACATGATTTGTTGTTCCCAAAATTAGAGTGGAGGCACAATACCAATCTGCTTCCTTCATATGACCCACGAATCAAGTATATATTTCATATTTTTTCTGAATAGATTTTTCTACTATTTCTTCTGAAAAAATAGATTTTTAATATTTACCTATATACTAAATTAGAGTCTGAAAATAATTTAGATTTTATTTTACATAGTGTTGAAGATTTTCTCTCGATTAGTTTCTAAACAAATTTGTGACCAAGACTAAGCAAATATGAATTGCGAAAGAAAATGTGAGTCGGGATAGCGAGCAGCTAGCTAATTTGATGATCACTAATACCTTTCGTGATGTCGTTATATGTAATAGGACGTTTTTTTTTTTTTTTTGACGTTAAAGCTCCCGGATCCTAACAACTTTTGGAGCATGGGTGCTTGTTTGTTATGGATACTGACATGTTTTTTTTACATCATGAAAAATATACCACTGTAGTATAGACTTCTATGGTTAGTCGCATAACTATACATACTCCCTCCGTCCGGAAATACTCGTCGGAGAAATGGATGTATCTAGATGTATTTTAGTTCTAGATACATTTATTTTTATGCATTTCTTCGACAAGTATTTCCGGACGGAGGGAGTACTTCCAAACACATGCATATTCAAAAAAATTACATCCATGCCGATACATCCGAAGTACATTGCAAAAATGTTTTCCCACGGACCTAGTATAGAATGAAATTTGCAAAGCTTATTTTACCTTTATTTCACTTTGAATTATAGGATAACTTACCCGCAAAAAAAGAATTATAGGATAAGTTTCATATATAAAACCGTGATTGTTAATTATTTCCATGTAAATGTATTTAGAAATTCTACTATTTATTTAAATATAAGGAAAATGATCTGACTTCCTATAAGTTAATTTATTTAGCTATTTCGAAGAGATCAAAAGGGTGAACATATAGCATTGGCTAGTTCTTAACTGCAGCTGAAACACTAATTGTACGTATGGTTTGATCAGTTGGGCTCCTGACATCAACAATCATTTCATCAATATGAATTTGTGTCCATGTCAGCATGTCCGGCTGGTTGTTCGTGTTTTGGCTTCAGCTTGCCAATGCGTACGTTCGTACTCTTTGATTCACTTTGAAGATGCCAGACCAAACCATTATCGATGAATATTTTTTCTTGCTAAAGGCTCTAATTGGATTGATAGTCGTACAGATACAAACACTTCGTTTGGTAATTTTCGTCAATGGATTCCGATTGGTTCTCACAGGGCTGTAAGCTTGACTGTGGCTGTATTATGTTCAGACAATCCTTCCTCTTATTTTTTGCATTGGAGTCTTCCTTCTTCTTTTTCTGGATAAGACACTTCCTTTATTTAACATCTCTTCCTTTCTTGTCTGTCGTACATTGCATTACTACTAAAGGTAAGTTTATGTCTATTCTCAAAAGAAAGTAAGCTTATGTCTGATCGTGTCAAGACTGGTTTTTTTAAGCGAAGGCATATATATATCGGACCACATACCTGTTGAATTATTGGTACGTGACACACATCACATGTCCAATTGTTTGGATCTCATAATATTTATATGTAACGCTACATTTTTTAAATCTCAACCATTAATATTTACTATTGACGACCGAGATAATCCCGCCTATGTGGATTAACGTGCTTTCTTATTTGTCTTCTGTCTTAATTATTTTATAGATAGATGGGGCGAAACCATTTTTTAGTAAAATTTAGCATTGGACGGATTCATATCCCATGTCATTTGGAATGTTTGTCCTCTAATGAAAACTCCAAAGTACTATTTCGACCCCACTTAGATGTAGTACGAATCATGATGCTGTAGCTGTCAGCTCATTGATTTTCCAAGGATGCTGCACATAAACAGGAGACTAGGGACCTGATGCACCTACTCCGTAATCACGCGAGACATAGATTATATGCGGCTTTGAATTTTCAATGTGCTTAATCTATTGAGATTGACAAGTCACCTTGGTTGTTGATCAATAGTTTCTCTTCACTGTTTAATTTCCATTTTTTCCTTGATTGTTTTGGTGTTATTTACCTTAGTACTTATTTGTTAATTCATTAGTCTTAAAAGCTATTTTTGTTTGTTTCATATATTATTGTACAATTTACTTAGTGTAATACTACTACTATATATAAGAAGTCTGCCTGGAAACCGAGCAAATCAATCATGGATCCACCAAACGGTGAACCACTTGAAAATCTTTCCTTGTTTTCTTGAAAGCACTTGCGCATGCTGTTTTCCTAAGAAACATACAAAATCGTTTTGCAAGTTATGTCAGAATAATAATTAGAGGAGGGAGCAATATGAAACTCATAATGATGAATTTGATTAAGAGAGGTGAAGCTCCATGAAACTCTATTAAGTTTTTCATGAGGCACACAATATACCAAGTCGCTTTGAATTTCAGGGAGCTTGTTGAGATTCATAAGTTTCCTTGCTTGTTGCTCAACAGTTTCCCTTCACTGTTTAATGCCCATTTTTCTTCATTATTGTTTTTGTGTTATTCAATACCTTTTTCCATATTTGTTAATTAATTAATTTTATAAGCTATTTTGTTCATTTCACATGTTTTTTTACATTTTACTTAGTGTTACACTGCTAGTATAAGAAGTCTGCCTGGAAACCTAGCAAATCAAACACGTTTAGATGCTCTTTCTATGAACATACTAAATAGTTTTGCAAATTATGTAAGATGAAAAATTAGAGGACATGGAGGGAGCAATATGAAACTCTTTGAAACTCATAATGATGAATCTGATCAAGAGGGATGAAACTCCATGAAACTTCAAATGAAGACAAAAGAGGAACCGAATTAAGGGTGTAGTGCTACAACACATCGCACATGGATAGATCATTGTGAACCATAATCACATTCGATATTCTAAAAAATAATAAGCTCATTTCAGTTGTGCCTTACCTTTTTTTCTGTATGTAGTCCTAGTTTATCCTAAATCTAAGGTACAAGTTAGCTAGAATTGCCATTTGTGACAATCCTAACAATTATGACATTACATGTTTGCAGCTGGGCATGGGCAGTGCAGTGGAGACCCTCTGTGGGCAGGCCTATGGTGCACACAAGTACGACATGCTCGGAATCTACCTACAGTGCTCTGTCATACTGTTGGGCTTAACCGGCATACCACTTGCTGTGATGTATGCTTTATCGGAGCCACTCCTCTTATTGGTGGGACAGTCACCGGAGATAACCCGCGCCGCATCGATCTTTGTTTATGGCCTGATTCCTCAGATCTTCGCGTACGCCATCAACTTCCCCATTCAGAAGTTTCTGCAGGCCCAGAGCATCGTCTTGCCAAGTGCTTACTTCTCGAGGCAACACTCGTTCCATATGTGCTGATGAGATGGGTGCTCATGTACAAGGTTGGCCTTGGGATGCTCGGTGCCTCACTGGTGCTGATAAAAAATGCTATTAGGATTGTTTTGGAGTAGGTTTACTTACCGTACCACATACCTATTCCTTTTTGGAGTCTGGAACATTTTGGAAAGTGTCCCTTATGTACTCCTCCGGGGTTACGGTTTCAATAATATTAGTTTCAACATTGGTAGGATTACCTGAGATATAATGTTTAATTCTCTGACCGTTCACCACCTCGGGCTTGTGCCTTCGAAGTTGTTGATTTTTATGGCACCGGAACGATAGAGCTCCTCGATAACGTAAGGGCCTTCCCATTTAGAGAGAAGTTTTCCTGCAAAAAATCTTAAACGAGAGTTGAATAATAACACATAATCACCTACGTTAAACGCATGCTTTTGTATTCTTTTGTCATGCCAACGTTTGACTTTTTCTTAAAATAACTTGGCATTCTCATAGGCTTGGGTTCTCCATTCATCAAGTGAGCTAATATCAAACAACCTCTTCTCACCGGCAAGTTTGAAGTCATAGTTGAGCTCTTTAATAGCCCAATATGCTTTATGTTGTTCTAGAGGTAAATGACAAGCTTTTCCATAAACCATCTTATATGGAGACATGCCCATAGGATTTTTGTATGCAGTTCTATAGGCCCATAATGCATCATCAAGTATTTTGGACCAATTTTTCTAGATCTATTAACAGTCTTTTGCAAAATTAATTTGAGCTCTCTATTGCTCAACTTACTTGACCACTAGACTGCGGACGATAAGGAGATGCGATTCTATGATTAACATCATACAGCAAGCATCTTACGAAAAGCACCATGAATAAAATGTGAACCACCATCAGTCATAAGATATCTAGGGACTCCAAACATCGGAAAAATATCTTCTTTAAGCATTTTAATAGAGGTGTTATGATCAGCACTACTAGTTGGAATAGCTTCTACCCACTTTGTAACGTAATCAAAGCAACTAAAATATGTGTATATCCATTAGAGGCAGGAAAAGGTCCCATATAATCAAAGCCCCAAACATCAAATGGTTCAATAACAAGAGAATAATTCATAGGCATTTCCTGACGTCTACTAATATTACCAATTCTTTGACATTCATCACAAGACAAAACAAACTTACGGGCATCTTTGAAAAGAGTAGGCCAATAAAATCCGGATTGCAATACCTTATGTGCAGTTCTGTCTCCAGCGTGGTGTCCTCCATATGATTCAGAGTGACACTTGCGTAGGATCTGTTCCTGTTCATGCTCAGGTACACAACGTCTAATAACACCATCTACTCCTTTTTCTTTTGCTGGTATGTGAAACTAGGTGGTATAAATTTAGCAACAATGTAATTAGCATAATCAGCATACCAAGAAGTAGTACGAGAAGCATTAATGACCGCTAGTTGTTCATCAGGAAAGCTATCATCAATAGGCAGTAGGTCATCAAGAACATTCTCTAGCCTAGACAAGTTGTTTGCAACGGGGTTCTCAGCTCCCTTTCTATCAATAATATGCGAATCAAATTCTTGGAGCAAAAGAACCCATCTAATGATTCTAGGCTTAGCATTTTTGTTTTCCATAAGATATTTAATAGCAGCATGATCAGTGTGAATAGTAACTTTAGAATCAACAATATAAGGTCTAAACTTATCACATGCAAACACAACTGCTAAGAATTCTTTTTTAGTAGTAGCATAATTTCTCTGGGCAGTATCAAGAGTCTTACTAGCATACTAGATAACATTAAATTTCTTATCAACTCTTTGCCCTAGAACAACACCTACAGCACAATCACTAGCATCACACATAATTTCAAAAGGTAAATTCCAATTAGGTGGCTGAACAATAGGTGAAGTGATCAAAGCTTTCGTAAGTATTTCAAATGCTTCTACACAATCATCATCAAAGACAAGGAATATCTTTTTGCAATAGATTGGTCAGAGGCCTAGAGATTTTAGAGAAGTCCTTAATGAACCTCCTATAAAAACCGGCATGACGAAGGAAACTTCTTATACCTTTTATGTCCTTGGGACATGGCATCTTTTCAATAGCATCAACTTTAGCTTTATCAACTTCAATACCTCTCTCGGAGATTTTGTGCCCCAAGACAATGCCTTCATTAACCATAAAGTGGCACTTTTCCCAATTCAAGGCGAGACTAGTGTCTTCGCATCGCTGCAAAACTTGATCAAGGTTGCTCAAGCAATCATCAAAAGAGGATCCTTAAACGGAGAAGTCATCCATGAATACCTCACAAATCTTTTCACAAAAGTCAGAGAATATAGCCATCATGCATCTTTGAAAGGTAGCAGGTGCATAACATAAACCAAAAGGCATACGTCTATAAGCAAAAGTATCGAAAGGGCAATTAAAAGTAGTTTTCGATTGATCCTTCGCTGACACAGGTATTTGAGAGAAACCAGAATAACCATCTAGAAAGCAGAAATGTGTGTGTTTGGATAGTCTTTCTAGCATTTGGTCAATAAAAGGTAAAGGGTAATGATCTTTCTTAGTAGCTTTATTTAATTTACGGAAATCAATTACCATCCTATAACCTGTAATAATTCTTTGCGGGATCAATTCATCTTTATCATTAGGAACGACAGTAATACCTCCCTTTTTAGGAACACAATGGACATGGCTTACCCAATCACTATCAGCAACGGGATATATTATACCTGCCTCAAGGAGCTTTAGTATCTCCTTTCTTACCACTTCTTTCATCTTGGGATTCAATCGTCGTTGAGGATCTCTAACTGGTTTGGCATCGTCCTCCAAACTAATTTTGTGTTGGCATAACATGGGGCTAATGCGCTTAAGATCATCCAGAGTATATCCAATAGCAGCATGGTGCTTCTTGAGAGTTTTCACTAATCTTTCTTCTTCTTGTTCTGAAAGGTTAGAGCTGATAATAACAGGATATATTTTCTTTTCATCAAGATAAGCATACTTAAGATTATCAGGTAATGGTTTGAGTTCAAACACGGGATCACCCTTGGGTGGAGGGGGATCCCCTAGGATTTCAATGGGAAGGTTATGTTTCAGACTAGGTTCCTATTTAAGGAACACTTCATCTATTTCCCTTCTTTCTTTCATAAACATATCATTTTCATGGTCTAGCAAATATTGTTCTAACGGATCAGTAGGAGGCACGACAATAGAAGCAAGACCAATTATTTCATCTTTGCTAGGTGATTCTCTATCACGAGGTTGTCTACGAAATTTAGCAAAATTAAACTCATGAGACATACCCTCTAAGCCAATTGTGATAGTATCCTTTTCACAGTCAATCTTAGCATTAACCGTATTCAAGAAGGGTCTACCAAAAATAAATGGGACAAAAGTCATCTTATGGAGAACTAAGAACAAGAAAATCAGCAGGGTATTTAACCTTCACACACAAGACTTCAACATCTCTAACAATCCGAATTGGTGAAATAGTATCTCTATTGGCAAGTTTGATAGTAACATCAATACCTTCCAATTCAATGGGTGCAATGTCATGCATAATTTCTTTATATAAATCATAGGGTATTGCACTAGCACTAGCACCCATATCACATAAACCATGATAACAATGATATCCTATTTTAACAGAAATAACAGGCATGCCTACAACAAGTCTATGTATTTTGGCATCTGGTTTAACAATATTAGCAGTTTCACCATAGAAGTAAATAACATGCCCATCTAAATTATCATCCAAGAGATCTTTAACCATAGCAATACTAGGTTCAACTTTAATTTGCTCAGGAGGTGTATAAGTTCTAGTATTACTCTTACGAACAACAGTTGAAGCTTTAGCATGATCCCTTATCCTAACAGGAAAAGGGGGTTTCTCAACATAAGTAGTAGGAACAATAGGATCATTATAAGTGATAGTCTTTTCTTCAACTGTAATAGGTGCAACTACTTTTACTACAACGGGGGGATTATATTTAAACCACCTCTCCTTAGGGAGATCAACGTGAGTAGCAAAAGATTAACAGAAAGAAGCTACTATCTCAGAGTCAAGTCCATATTTAGCGCTAAATCCACTAAAAGCATCAGTATCCATAAAAGATTTAACACAATCAAACTTAGGTGTCATACCTGACTCCTTACCATCGTCAGAACCCCAATCTTTAGAGTTGCGTTTAATTCCTTCCAATAAGTCCCATTTGAATTCAATAGTCTTCAGCATATAAGAACCAGCACAGGAAGTATCGAGCATAGTGCGATCATTGAGAGAAAGCCGAGCATAAAATTTTTGAATAATCATTTCTCTGGAGAGCTCATGATCGGGGCATGAATATAACATTGACTTAAGCCTCCCCCAATCTTGAGCGATGCTTTCTCCTTCGCGAGGCCAGAAATTATATATGTAATTACGATCACAGTGCACAAGATGCATAGGATAGAACTTCTGGTGAAATTCCAACTTCAATTGTTTATAATTCCAAAATCCCGTATCATCACATAGCCTATACCATGTCAATGCATCTCCCTTCAAAGATAAAGGGAAGACCTTCCTTTTGACAACATCATCGGGAATACCTGCAAGCTTAAATAATCCACAAACTTCATCCACAAAGATAAGGTGTAAGTCGGGATGCAATGTTCCATCTCCTTCAAATGGATTAGCTAGCAGTTTCTCTATCATACCCGAAGGAATCTCAAAGTAAACATTTTCAGTAGGTTCAGTAGGTTGAGGAGCAACTCTTTGCTCTACTGGTCGGGGCGAAGATGCCCCAAACAAGCCCCTCAAAGGATTAGTTTCCATAGTGACAAGTAACAGAAAATTTCAGCACACTATATAAATGTTTCCTTACCAAGTTCCACTCACCAAAAGCGTTACACTCCCCTGCAACGGCGCCAGAAAAGAGTCTTGATGACCCACAAGTGTAGGGGATCTATCATAGTCCTTTCGATAAGTAAGAGTGTCGAACCCAACGAGGAGCAGAAGGAAATGATAAGCGGTTTTCAGTAAGGTTTTCTCTGCAAGCACTGAAATTGTAGGTAATAGATAGTTTTGTGATAAGATAAATTGTAACGAGTAACAAGCAATGAAAGTAAATAAAGTGCAGCAAGGTGGCCCAATCCTTTTTGTAGCAAAGGACAAGCCTGGACAATTTCTTATAATGAGAAAAGCGCTCCCGAGGACACATGGGAATTATCGTCAAGCTAGTTTCACCACGCTCATATGATTCGCGTTCGGTACTTTGATAATTTGATATGTGGGTGGACCGGTGCTTGGGTACTGCCCTTACTTGGACAAGCATCCCACTTATGATTAACCCCTATTGCAAGCATCCGCAACTACAAAAGAAGTATTAAGGTAAACCTAACCACAGCATTAAACATATGGATCCAAGTCAGCCCCTTACGAAGCAATGCATAAACTAGGGTTTAAGCTTCTGTCACTATAGCAACCCATCATCTACTTATTACTTCCCAATGCCTTACGAAGCAACCCGTCCAAATTCGAGCGAGCAAAAGCGAAACCGATAGGGAGGGGAAGAAGGTGAGGGCCGCTCGATCTAGGCTTTGGGAGGGAGAGAAGGTGAGGGCCGGAAGCCGGGGAAGGAATGGAGGTCGGCGGAAGGCGGCGGGGTTGGGTGAGAGGCGGCCGACGGCAGGATTGGGGAAGAGGCTGCCGGCGGCTAGTTGGGCAATGGGGAGAGGAGGAGGAAGGGTGCGTGGTGGGCTCGTTGGTTCAGTTGGGTGGTGAGGGAATGGGAGTGGTGAGAGGACGAGGCCATGGGGGAGGCCATGAAAGGCGGCGAGCTCCGCCGGAGGGAGGTGGCGGCGGTGATGGATCTGGAAGGGAGGAGGCGAGCTCTCTCCATCGGGTGAGACAGCGAGGAGACAGGGGATCTGGGAGGGGATCGATGGATGAATGTGGAACGAAAGGAGGTGGGGGGTGGATGCAAAATGACCATCTAAAGTGTCGGGGTTGATGTGGAGGGGTTGAGGACTGCCGTTGGATCCGAGAGCATCCATCGGTGTTTGATGCACGATCCGCGTGCTACGGCCACGGACCAATCAGAATGCAGTAAGACGTTATGACCATCAAAATTGGTCATAATTGACTAAAAATAATTTTTTGAGTGCCCAAAATGAGTTTTTTTGTGAAGGATCTACAATATATTTATGGAAAAAGTGGACCAAATAAATTTTGAATATATTAGGACATATTTAATGCACAATTGACAAAATGGTTCGGTGTCCAAAGCTTTTATCCACCTCTCATGAAAAAGGCAAATTTCACCGATTCAGTTGGAAACGGGTCAAATTTGAACTATAGCTACCTCATAGTCTGCTCTTTATTTGTTTCAAAAATTATTTTTAGGTACATAAGTATCTATTTAATCATAGAAATATCGAAAGTTTTCCAAGATTCAACATCTAGCTAGGAACGGTCATGTGCGCCGTTTCGATCGCATTTTCAAACGGGCATGAAATAATCAAAAAAACAAATAATTGGAAAACCTTCACATTGTGTCATTATATGTGACCAAGTTACTAGAAAAAATAATAAAACTTGTAATACGGCAATTATTTTAAAAAAGTGTTCTCAGAAATGAGCTATCATGTGTGAAGATGCATGGCTTTCAACCCAAATGCTCAATCTGATGGCCACATTCATGGCATAGTTTGTTTAAATGATCTAATATTGTGCACACGGGTGCATATTGGAATCATAAAAAATGTTGCCTAAGGAAGTTTTCATTTTCTTTGGATGGAAATTTCATTTTCCATTTTTCGAGTGCCCAAAATGAGTTTTTTGTGAAGGACCTACCATATATTTGTTGCAAAATTGTACCAACTAAATTTTATAAAATACTAGGACATATTGAATGCACAATTGACCAAATGGTTGGGTGTCAAAAGCTTTGATCCACCTCTCGTGAAAAATACATTTTTTTGCCGATTTAGTTGGAAGTAGGTCAAATTTGAACTATAGTTAGCTCGTAGTTTGCTCTTTATTTTTTTTCAAAAATAATTTTTATGCACATAAGTATCTATTTAATCAGAGAAACATCAAAAAAATTCCAAGATTCAACCACTAGCTAGGAACGATCAAGCCCGCCGTTTTGACCGCATTTTGACACGGGCATAAAAAATTCAAAAAGATAAAAAAAATTGGAAAACCTTCACATTGTGTCATTATATGTGAGCAAGTTTCTAGGAAAAATAATAAACTTGTAATATGGAAATTATTTTAAAAAAGTGTTCTCAGAAATGAGCTATCATGCGTGAAGATTCATGGCTTTCAAGCCAAATGATCAATCTTATGGCCACATTCATGGCATAGTTTGTTCAAATGATCTGATATTGTGCACAAGGGTGCATATTGGAATTCCAAACAATGTTGCCTAAGGGAGTTTTCATTTTCTTTGCACAGAAAGTTCATTTTCCATTTTTCGAGTGCCCGAAATGAGTTTTTTTTGTGAAGGACCTACCTTATATTTGTTGCAAAATTCAACCTAATCAATTTTATAAAATACTAGGCCATATTTAATGCACAAGTGACAAAATGGTTGAGTGTCAAAAGTTTTGATCCACCTCTGGTGAAATAGACAAATTCCCGCCGAGTCAGTAGGAAGCGAGTCAAATTTGAACTTCAACTGCCTCATAGTTTGCTCTTTATTTTTTCTAGAAATCATTTCTAGGTACATAAGTATCTATTTAATTAGAGAAACATCAGAAATTTTCCAAGATTCAACCACTAGCTTGGAATGGTCAAGCCAGCCGTTTTGACCGCATTTTGAAACGGGCATAAAAAATTCAAAACAAATAAAAAAATTGGAAAACCTTCGCATTGTGTCATTACGTGGGAGCAAGTTTCCAGAAAAAATAATAAACTTGTAATACGCCAGTTATTTTTAAAACCGTTCCTAGAAATGAGCTATCATGCATGAAGATTCATGGCTTTCAAGCCAAATGATCAATCTTATGGCCACATTCATGGTATAGTTTGTTCAAATGATCTCATATTATGCACAAGGGTGCATCTTGGAATTCCAAACAATTTTACCTAAGGAAGTTTTCATTTTCTTTGCACGGAAAATTGATTTTCCATTTTTTGAGTGCCCGAAATGAGTTTTTTTTTGTGAAGGACCTACCATATATTTGTTGCAAAATTGGACCTAATCAATTTTATAAAATACTAGGCCATACTTAATTCACAATTGAAAAAATGATTGGGTGTCAAAAGTTTTGATCCACCTCTGGTGAAAAAGACAAATTCCCACTGATTCAGTAGGAAGCGGGACAAATTTGAACTGCAGTTGCCTCATAGTTTGTTCTATATTTTTTCCAAAAATAATTTCTAGGTACATAAGTATCAATTTAATCAAAGAAACGTCAAATGTTTTCCAAGACTCAACCACTAGCTAGGAATGGTCAAGCCCGCCGTTTTGACAGCATTTTGAAACGGGCATAAAAAATTCAAAAAAATCAAAAAATTGGAAAACCTTCACATTGTGTCATTATATGTGACGAAGTTTCCAGGAAAAATAATAAACTTGTAATACGGAAATTATTTTTAAAAAGTGTTCTCAAAAATGAGCTATCATGCGTGAAGATTCATGGCTTTCAAGCCAAATGATCAATCTTATGGTCACATTCATGGCATAGTTTATTCAAATGATCACATATTGTGCACAAGGGTGCATCTTGGAATTCCAAACAATATTGCCTATGGGAGTTTTCATTTTCTTTGCACGGAAAATTCATTTTCTATTTTCCGAGTGCCCGAAATGAGTTTTTGTGAAGGACCTACCATATATTTGTTGCAAAATTGGAAATAATCAATTTTATAAAATACTAGGCAATATTTAATGCAAAATTGACAAAATGGTTGGGTGTCAAAAGTTTTGATCCATCTCTGGTGAAAAAGACAAATTCCCGCCGATTCAGTATGAAGCGGGTCAAATTTGAACTGCAGCTGCCTCATAGTTTGCTCTTTATTTTTGAAAAAAATCATTTCTAGGTACATAAGTATCTATTTAATCAGAGAAACATCAAAAGTTTTCCAGGATTCAACCACTAGCTAGGAACGGTCAAGCCCGTTGTTTTTACCGCATTTTGAAACGGGCATAAAAAATTCAAAAAAAATCAAAAAATTGGAAAACCTTCGCATTGTGTCAATATATGTGACCAAGAAGAAAAATAATAAACTTGTAATACATCAATTATTTTAAAAACCTGTTCTCAGAAATGGGATATCATGCATGAAGATTCATGGCTTTCAAGCCAAATGATCAATCTTATGGCCACATTCATGGCATAGTTTGTTCAAATGATCTCATACTGTGCACAAGGGTGCATCTTGGAATTCCAAACAATGTTGCCTAAGGGAGTTTTCATTTTCATTTCACGGAAAATACAGTTTCCATTTTCCGAGTGCCTGAAATGAGTTTTTTGTGAAGGACCTACCATATATTTGTTGCATAATTGGACCTAATCAATTTTATAAAATACAAGGCCATATTTAATGCACAATTGATAAAATGGTTGGGTGTCAAAAGTTATGATCCACCTCTGGTGAAAAAGACAAATTCCCGCCGATTCAGTAGGAAACAGGTCAAATTTGAACTGCAACTGCCTCATAGTTTGCTCTTTATTTTTTCCTAAATTCATTTATAGGTACATAAGTATCTTTTTAATAAGAAATACATGGTTTGGTGGCGAGACATCGAGGTTTGGACGGTGGCCGAGGGCCCCAACTCTAGAGTGCGTAAGCTCGCATGCCCGCCGCATGGTCATCGCGTGGTCGTGGCGTTGCCATGCGTTCTGGGTAGCCTAGGCATGTCTAGTGGGTTGGGCACTCCCCAGGTAGGTGCTAGTAAGAAAATTACAACATAATATTTTCATGAGGAGACCGAACTATGCTCAAAGATGGATTAGTATCCAAGTGTTTGATTAGCGGTACGGGAAATGCACATGGCCAATGGACGTGAGTTTTGGCTGAGGATGATAATCTACTAAGAAAAATGTCTTCACAAATTTTCAGCTCAAAAGGAGGATCCTAGGTGGTACTTCCTTCACAATGCTTCTAGGTGGACAAAAACTTTCGAAATTCACCGAGGAACATTTGCTAGGCAAATGGAGATGAATTTTGTCATGAGGCAATGATTTGGATAGGAAAAAGTGCCCAAAAAAATTGAGGTCAATCAAGAATATATAAATAACACTTCCTTCACAAAGTGTTGTTGTGAACAGAATAGGAAACTGAATATTGTTGAATTATTTTTGAACTAGGCAAGGAATGATTTTTACATATTTGACGAAGATATGACCCAATGAATTTATGAGATTTTTTTGGGGAATTTCGGGAATGACAGAAATATAGGTTGCTTCACCACCTAGGGAAAAAATTGACACATGGACATGACACATAGGCAAAATTGCTGAGGTGGCGCCTAGTCATGCCAATCCACCATAATTTACAAGGTTATGGCCATCTATATTGGTCATGATCAGCTAGAAATAAGGCAACGGACCAGTGCTGTCAGCTTTGTGACCATTTCATGTAAGGAAATTACGA
This sequence comes from Triticum aestivum, assembly GCF_018294505.1. NCBI lineage: Eukaryota > Viridiplantae > Streptophyta > Magnoliopsida > Poales > Poaceae > Triticum > Triticum aestivum. Next base: position 813,433,874 of record NC_057801.1, read on the forward strand.
CCTTTCTGACCAAAATGGTCGATATAGTTTAGGGTTTGGAGCCCCCCTAACAGGTTTTGACCAATTGGTCTCAAGTGGTCATAGTTCTATGACCAATTCTTCTGGGGTCACTGACAGAAGGTCACTAGTTGACATATTTCTTGTAGTGAACGTATGTTGTTATGCGGTTTGACTGATAAAGATCTTCGTAGAATATGTAGGAACCAATATGAGCATCTAGGTTCCACTATTGGTTATTGACCAAAGACGAGTCTCGGTCATGTCTACAAAGTTCTCGAACCCGTAGGGTCGGCACGCATAACGTTCAATGATGATTTGTATTCTGAGTTATGTGATTTGATGACCGAAGTTTGTTCGGATATGAGTTATCTGATTTGATGATCGAAGTTTGTTCGGACTCCCGGATGAGATCACGGACGTGACGATGAGTCTCAAAATGGTTGAGACGTAAAAATCGATATATTGAAAGGTTCCGAGTGATTCAGATATTTTTCGAAGCTCCGGAGAGTTACAAGAATTCGCCGGGGGAAGTAGTGCGCCTTAATAGGGCATACGGGAAAGGAGAGAAGGGCCTCAAGGGGTGCCCCTTCACCCCTCCCACCCCAATGGCAAGTCCAAATTGGACTAGGGAGGGGGCGGCGCCCCCCTCTCTTTCCTTCTCCCTCTCCTACTCTTTCCCTCTCTCCCCTCTTGGAAAAGAAAGGGGACTCCAACTAGGATTGGGAATCCTAGTAGGACTCCCCCTATAGGCGCGCCCCTCCTAGGCCAGCCTCCTCCTCCTCCCTCCTTTATATACGTGGCCAGGGGGTGATACGTCTCCAACGTATCTATTATTTTTTATTGTTCCATGCTATTATATTACCCCTTTTGGATGTTTATGGGCTTTATTTTATACATTTATATCATTTTTGGGACTAACCTACTAACCGGAGGCCCAGCCCATATTGTTATTTTTTTGCCTATTTCAGTATTTCGAAGAAAAAGAATATCAAACGGAGTCCAAACGGAATGAAACCTTCGGGAGCGTGATTTTTGGAACAAACAAGATCCGGAGAGCTTGGGGTGCAAGTCAAGAAGTTCCCGAGGACCGCACGAGATAGGGCCCCCCACCCCCGTAGGGCGCGCCCCCTGGCTCGTGGGCCCCTCGGGTGGCCACCGACGTACTTCTTCCTCCTATATATACCTACGTACCCCGAAAACATCCAGGAGCACCACGAAACACAATTTCCACCGCCATAACCTTCTGTATCCGCGAGATCCCATCTTGGAGCATTCGCCGGCACTCTGCCGGAGGGGGAATCGACCATGGAGGGCTTCTACATCAACATCCTTGCCCCTCCTATGAGTTGTGAGTAGTTTACCACAGACCTGCGGGTCCATAGTTATTAGCTAGATGACTTCTTCTCTCTTCTTGGATCTCAATACCATGTTCTCCCCCACTCTTGTGGAGATCTATTCGATGTAATCTCTTTTTGCGGTGTGTTTGTCGAGATCTGATGAATTGTTGGTTTATGATCAGATTTATCTTTGAATTGAATCTTCTCTGAATTTTTTTATGTGTGATTGAGTTATCTTTGCAAGTCTCTTTGAATTACCAGTTTGGTTTGGCCTACTAGATTGATCTTTCTTGCCATGGGAGAAGTGCTTAGCTTTGGGCTCAATCTTGCGGTGTTCTTACCCAGTGACAGAAAGGGTTGCAAGACACGTATTGTATTGTTGCCATCGAGGATAACAAGATGGGGTTTATATCATATTGCATGAGTTTATCCTTCTACATCATGTCATCTTGCTTAATGCATTACTCTGTTCTTATGAACTTAATACTCTAGATGCAGGCAGGAGTCGGTCGATGTGTGGAGTAATAGTAGTAGATGCAGGCAGGAGTTGGTCTACTTGTTATGGACGTGATGCCTATATACATGATCATGCCTAGATAATCTCATAACTATGCGCTTTTCTATCAATTGCTCGACAGTAATTTGTTCACCCACTGTAATACTTATGCTATCTTGAGAGAAGCCTCTAGTGAAACCTATGGCCCCCGGGTCTATCTCTTATCATATTTTCTTTGAATCTACTTTTATTTGCATCTTTACTTTTTGCATTTACATTATAAAATACCAAAAATATATTTATCTTATCATACTATCTCTATCAGATCTCACTTTCGCAAGTGGTCGTGAAGGGATTGACAACCCCTTTATGGCATTGGTTGTGAGTTCTTAGTTTGTTTGTGTAGGTGCGTGGGACCTTTGAGGAGCCTCCTACTGGATTGATACCTTGGTTCTCAAAACTGAGGGAAATACTTACGCTACACTTGCTGCATCACCCTCTCCTCTTCGGGGAAAACCAATGCTAGCTCAAGACGTAGCAAGAAGGATTTCTGGCGCCGTTGCCGGGGAGGTCTTCGCTCAAGTCAAGACATTCCAAGTACCCATCACAAACCCATCGCCCTCGCATTTACATTATTTGCTATTTGCCTCTCGTTTTCCTCTCCCCCACTTCACCCTTGCCGTTTTATTTGCCCTCTCTTTCCCAATATCCTCCTCTCTTTTTGCTTGCCGTTTTTCCGTTTGCTCGTGTGTTAGTTTGTTTACCTCATTTATATGGCTAGTCTTCCTATCCTCATTATTACTCCCGATCATGAAATCCTCAATTTTAAACAAAGGGAGGGAGAAAATTTAAAAGATGCTTGGCATAGAATTAGCAATGCTCAAAATAGATCTTCTAGGAAGCTTTCTACTTCTGTTCTTCTCCGCAATTTTTATGTAGGCATCACTCCTTGGAATGGATGTGTTCTTGATACTGTCGCCGGAGGTGATTTCTTGAGTAGCCATACGTTTGATGCTTATAATGTTATGTTAGATTTGTTTGGCCCACCACCCCTTTTGGTTAATGGAACTATTTTAACCTTAGAACATGTTATGCAACGGCTTGATATTATTGAAAATAAAATTGCCACTGTTGAGTTGGTTGAAAATTTGGATAAAAAGGTTCATAATCTCATCACTCAATATGAATCTAGGGTTGGAGTTATTTTGAAAAATCTTAAAGAGAAAGAACCTATAGTCAATGAAAAAATAGATCTTGATTCGGCTAGAATTGGTAAACTTCAGGATATAATTACCAACTTAGGTTCGGCATTTTCTCCCATGAAAAACACTCCAAAACCCCCTACAAAAACTGCCAAGTTCATTTATGTTCCTGAAAATAAGGGTGAAACCGCTAGTAAGGGAGACGCGGATCTCAAATCCATAAGTGTTCACCCCAACTGTCTTTCTATCATTAAGGAACCTTTCGCTACAAACGAATTTCTTGAATTTTTTCCAAAAGGTTTAATCATTGCTAAAAAGGGAGAAATCCATAAAGATTATAAGTGCTCTACTTATGAATTTAGTGCTAAAGATGGCACTCATTAGATCTATCTTCGCTTTTATGCCTAGCTAGGGCTGTTAAACGATAGCGCTAGTTGGGAGGCAACCCGATTTTCTTTGTGTTTTTTGTTTTTGTTCCTGTTTAGTAATAAATTTTGTTGCTACTTTCTGTTTAGATGTGTTTTTATCTTTTGTTTAGTGTTTGTGCCAAGTAGAACCTATAGGATAAACTATGATGATAGTTGATTTGATCCTGCTGAAAAACAGAAACTTTGCACTCACGAGAAAAAAATTCAATAAATCACAGAAACGTGCTTTTGCATTGATTCTTTTTGCTGCTGATCAATAAACAAATTTTCCAGTATGTCCTATTTTGGTAGGAGTTTTAGAGTTATATAAGTTTGCATTAGTTACAGATTGCTACAGACTGTTCTGTTTTTGACAGATTCTGTTTTTCGTGTGTTGTTTGCTTATTTCAATGCATCTATGGCTAATAAATTAGTTTATAAACCATAAGGAAGTTGGAATACAGTAGATTTAACACCAAAATAAATAAAGAATGAGTTCATTGCAGTACCCTATGTGATGATTTTGTTTTCTTTCACTAACGGAGCTTATAAGATTTCCTGATCAGTTTTGTGTTGTGAAGTTTTCAAGTTTTGGGTAAAGCTTTTATGGACTATGGAATAAAGGGTGGCAAGATCCTAAGCTTGGGGATGCCCAAGGCACCCCAAGATATTTAAGAATAGCCAAAAGCATAAGCTTGGGGATGCTCCGGGAAGGCATGCCCTCTTTATAAAATAGTAGGCCATATTTAATGCACAATTGACAAAATGGTTGGGTGTCAAAAGTTTTGATCCACCTCTGGTGAAAAAGACAAATTCCCGCCGATTCAGTAGGAAGCGGGTCAAATTTGAACTGCAGCTGCCTCATAGTTTGCTCTTTATTTTTTCCAAAAATCATTTCTACGTACATAAGTATCTATTTAATCAGAGAAACATCAAAAGTTTTCCAAGATTCAACCATAAGCTAGGAACGGTCAAGCCCACCGTTTTGACCGCATTTTGAAACGGGCATAAAAAATCAAAAAAAATCAAAAAATTGGAAAACCTTCCCATTGTGTCATTATATGTGACCAAGTTTCTAGGAAAAAGAATAAACTTGTAATACACCAATTATTTTAAAAAATTGTTCTCAGAAATGAGCTATCATGCATGAAGATTCATGGCTGCTCAAGACAAATGGTCAATCTTATGGCCACATGCATGGCATAGTTTGTTCAAATGATCTCATATTGTGCACAAGGGTGCATCTTGGAATTCCAAACAATGTTTCCTAAGAGAGTTTTCATTTTCTTTTAACGAAAAATATATTTTCCATTTTCTGAGTGCCCGAAATGAGTTTTTTTTGTGAAGGACCTACCATATATTTGTTGCATAATTGGACCTAATAAATTTTATAAAATACTAGGCCATATTTAATGCACAATTGAAAAAATGGTTGGGTGTCAAAAGTTTTGATCCACCTCTGGTGAAAAAGACAAATCTCGCCGATTGAGTAGGAAGCGGGTCAAATTTGAACCGCAGCTGCCTCATAGTTTGCTCTTTATTTTTGCCAAAAATCATTTCTAGGTACATAAGTATCTCTTTTTGCGGTGTGTTTGTCGAGATCTGATGAATTGTTGGTTTATGATCAGATTTATCTTTGAATTGAATCTTCTCTAAATTCTTTTATGTATGATTGAGTTATCTTTGCAAGTCTCTTCGAATTATCAGTTTGGTTTGGCCTACTAGATTGATCTTTCTTGCCATGAGAGAAGTGCTTAGCTTTGGGTTCAATCTTGCGGTGTTCTTACCCAATGACAGAAAGAGTTGCAAGACACGTATTGTATTGTTGCCATCGAGGATAACAAGATGGGGTTTATATCATATTGCATGAGTTTATCCTTCTACATCATGTCATCTTGCTTAATGCGTTACTCTGTTCTTATGAACTTAATACTCTAGATGCAGGCAGGAGTCGGTCGATGTGTGGAGTAACAATAGTGATGCAGGCAGGAGTCGGTCTACTTGTTATGGACGTGATGCCTATATACATGATCATGCCTAGATAATCTCATAACTATGCGCTTTTCTATCAATTGCTCGATAGTAATTTGTTCATCCACCGTAATACTTATGCTATCTTGAGAGAAGCCTCTAGTGAAACCTATGGCCCCGGGTCTATCTCTTATCATATTTGCTTTCAATCTACTTTTATTTGCATCTTTACTTTTTGCATCTATATTATAAAATACCAAAAATATATTTATTTCATCATACTATCTCTATCAGATCTCACTTTCGCAAGTGGCCATGAAGGGATTGACAACCCCTTTATTGCGTTGGTTGCGAGTTCTCAGTTTGTTTGTGCAGGTGCGTGGGACTTTTCAGGAGCCTCGTACTGGATTGATACCTTGGTTCTCAAAACTGAGGGAAATACTTACGCTACACTTGCTGCATCACCCTCTCCTCTTCGGGGAAAACCAACGCTAGCTCAAGACGTAGCAGGGGGCACCCCATAGAGACACAAGTTACACAAGTTGACAATTGTTTTAGCCGTGTGCGGTGCCCCCCTCCACAGTTACACACCTCGGTCATATCATCGTAGTTCTTAGGCGAAGCCCTACGCCAGTAACTTCATCATCACCGTCACCACGCCGTTGTGCTAACGAAACTCTCCCTCGGCCTCAACTAGATCAAGATTATGAGGGACGTCTCCGAGCTGAACGTGTGCTGAATGCGGAGGTGCCATACGTTCGGTGCTTGTATCGGTTGTATCGCGAAGACGTTTAAGTACATCAACCGCGTTAACTAAACGCTTCCGCTTTCGGTCTACGAGTGTACGCGGACACACTCTCCCCTCTCTTTGCTATGCATCACATAGATAGATCTTGCGTGATTCTAGGATTTTTTTTTAAATTACCGCGTTCCCCCACAGCTTGGCCGGGGCTGGAACTACTTCTGCCGCCGCCACCGGATCGTCCCCCGCGACCTCGTCGTTGTGCGCATCTCAGGACTCGGCCTCAAGGTCCAAATCTACAACCACGACTCCTCGGTCATGTGCAGGTTTCGTTGCAGTAGGCACAACTGCATTGGTGACATTGAGCATGCAATGTAGTTATCTTTTATGGTGTTAGTGTTAAACTTTTATGGTGTGTGCCTAGACTTATGGTACTTGTGCTGGGAAGTTGTTAATATTTTGGCCAGGAGCAGCACCCTGGCGTGGAGCAGGGAAGAAGGATGCCCCAGTTGTTAATCTAACTAGTTTGCTGTCATTTCTTTGCTTTCTTTGCTTGATCTTATTTGGTTGCTTGCTCTGTTTGATCTCATATGTGCTTACTGTTGTGCTGATCATGTGGTGGTAAGGCCACCACATTTGAATGGGTGAGCAAACCACAAACGTTGTTTGCAACCAAACAGCTGAAGTTTGCATCTGCTCATACCCTAAGCACAAAAACGGCAACCAAACAGCAAGGGGGTAAGTGCCACTTCATGCGATGCAGACAACCAAACAGGTTGCATCTGCTGCATATGAGGCTGCATATGTAGAACCAGGCTGGCTGAAGATGTGTATGCAATGCGGATACTGTAGCGAACTGCAACCAAACACGCCCTTAGTGTATGGACCGTGCGTCGCCGTACAAGGGTCCGCGCGAGTGGCACCTGACACCAACTAAAGGCACGGCCAATGCTCCACTCTGGACACTTATGCATGAGAGAGAGAAGGAAAAATAGATATCTGGTGCTCGTGTCTGTACAAATCTAGTCCTGTAACCAAAGCAGGTGAAAAGGCCAAGGAAAGAGAGATGATGACAGGGCCGGGCCATCATGGATGATGATAGCTTGGACCATGTGTTTGGGGTTGAACAGCTGCAGCTACCGCCTCAATGGTCCCTGCCCTCCTGGCCGGAGGCATGGGTGGGTGATCCATGCCCGCTTAGGCCATGCCTTATCAGCGCGCGTGCAGCGCGCGGAGGAACGGGAAGGAACGCGGACAGTTATCACTGTACCGACCAAGCCGGCCGTGTGGAGCAGCCTACGGCCAAGAACGGACGCGGTAGCTGTCGCGTTGAAGGAGCAAAAACTAATCGCAAGTCTCCCACGCCCAAGCACGTGGGCGGGCTATCCACTATTTTATGCATGAGACTCTCTATAAGTATGAAATCACTGAGGACCCGGAAGGCCATCAAGCAGCAGCAGCAACAGGATCGGAGCTCCTCAGCTGCGCTAGCTAGCTGAATACGTCTGTGGACTCTTGTCCTCAGCTCCTCAGCTCCTCGAAGCTACAGTGCGAGCATGGGAGGCGAGGACGCGCCGGGTCGGCTGGAGAGCATCCTGACGGACACGTCGGCGCCGCTGGCGGAGCGCGCATGGGCGGCGGGGGCCGTCGAGCTCCGGATGCTGGCGCGCCTGGCTGCGCCGGCGGTGGTGGTGTACATGATCAACTACGTCATGTCCATGTCCACGCAGATCTTCTCCGGCCACCTGGGCAACCTGGAGCTCGCCGCCGCCTCGCTCGGCAACACCGGCGTCCAGACCTTCGCTTACGGCCTCATGGTACGTACGCTCCCCATATCTCCAAATCACTCGCGTCGCGTGCATGTCTGCGCGTGTAACCGCCCTTGGATGACATTCCGGGCACAAAAAAAAAACTCTCACAAGAACTCCTGTTTTGCATTTTTTTTTTGAGAATGACGAGCCCCCAAATTATACAGGAGAATGATTACGGTCATACAACCAAACCTCCTGTACCCTACTTGGTACAGCTCCAATCATCTTGAAGTCCCCATGATCTTTTGCTTCCATCGCCAGGTTGTGCGCGAGCTTGTTCCTTTCCCTGCTGATCCAGTTGACTTGCCAGGATACGAAGTGCCCCAAGAACTCACGTATATCTCTGATAATCGGAAAACAATGGGATCGGTTTGTGGCTTGCGGGGACAACTCTTTAGCTAGTGTACTGCAGTCAGATTCGATGATTATATGGCCATTAAACAGAGCAGACAGGCCTATCAGGCCTTCTCTAATAGCACATGCTTCAGCCTCCATTACGTCCATGCAGGTCCCAGTATTCTGCCCAAGGGAGACAACGGGGATTCCCTTGTGGTCTCTAGCCACAGCTCCGGCATAGCTCAGTCCCGAGTCAGGGTTGTATGCTGTGTCCGTATTCAGTTTTGCAAATCCCGCTGGAGGAGCATACCAATGGTTGCCTGCATCATTTTCCCGCCTCACATTGCGTATGTTCTTGCTTCCCACTGGCTCTTTCCCCCTCTCGCTATCTATGGCGACAAGATAGTTTCGGATTTCCTCTTCATATCTTGTCAGGAAGGAAGCAGATCTCGAGATGGATTCTTTCCCATCCCCATGCACGCAGTTGTCCCGTAGGAACCATGCTCTCCATATCAGTAATAGGATTTTATCCCGCATGTCTGCATTGCATGTGTTCAGGATGATCTGTAGCCAATCTCTGCCAGTGTTTCTGAATGTCGCCTCATCCGGGAGGTCCCAAACCTCTCTCATTGCAAATCTCAAAGCCTTGCTTTTGGTGCATTCTATCACACTGTGGAACTCCTCTTCCTCTGCATATCCACATATGCTACACGTAGTATCCACCTCCAGAGTTCGTTTGAATTTATTCTTCTTGGTGGCCAGGGTATTGGTCGCAACCCTCCAACCAAATATTTTAACCTTTTGCGGCACTAAAGCCTTCCAAATAAGATCCCATATGCTACGGTTGTTACTGTCACCTGTAGATGTAGATGTAGCCAGGTCTCGCCCTGGTCCATCCATGGCCAGTCTATACGCACTCCGCACAGAGAACACTCCAGATTTCTCATGATTCCACGCAAGCTGATCCTCCGTCGGATTGGTCGGCAGTTTGATTTTGCAAATATCATCTGCATCAAAATGATTGAAAATCCGATATATAAGTTCGGTGTTCCAATTATTTTCCCCTTGCACTAATAGTTGGTTGACCCACCTCAACCGAGTTCTGGATGTAAAGTTCGCCACTTTGAGTCCTTCCTTCCTGGGGATCCAGTTATCTCTTGTGATTTGAATACTTCTTCCATTACCCACACGCCATATGAGGCCTTTCTTCAAAAGTTCCAACCCAAATTCAATCCCTCTCCATGCAGGTGATGCATCCGATGCAAAGACTGTGTCAAGGAGCTTACCATGCGGAAAATATTTGGATTTAAGGACTCGAGCACAGAGGCTATCCGGGTTTTGGATCAATCTCCATGCTTGTCTAGCTAGAAGTACTTGGTTGAAACCTTGCATATCTCTGAATCCAATCCCACCTGCTCTCTTGGGTTTTACCATTTTATCCCAAGCCATCCAATGGACTTTGCGGTGTTCTCCATCTTCACCCCACCAAAATTTTCTGATAAGCTTCTCATATTTCTCACAGAAGCCTACAGACATCTTGAAAACACTCATCACATGGGTGGGTAAAGCTTGAGCTACGGATTTCACAAGTGCCTCCTTCGCTGCATGAGACATATACCTTTCCGACCAATCATTGCATCGCTTGCCAAACATGTCCATAATGGGTTGAAAGTTATCATCCTTCATTTTCCCCTCTGGAGTAGGGAGTCCCAAGTACTTGCTCTCAAACGTGGCCGACACCACAGCCAGGGTCTCCTTGATCCGTTCTTGGGTTGTGTTCGGGCATCGCTCACTTAAAAGTATTGAACACTTACTTGGGCTGAGAAGCTGACCCGAGCAATTTTGAAACAAAGCGAGCGCTTTTTGAACGGCATTGGCTTCCTCCGCAGATGCTTTAAAGAACAAAAGGCTATCATCGGCAAAGAGGAGGTTCCAAATACCTGGGCTCCCTCTTGCCACCTTAATGGGTGTGATGTTACCATTGGATATCTCCTTATTCAGGATACTAGTAAGACCATCCACGACAAAGAGGAATAGACATGGGCTAAGGGGATCTCCTTGACGCAGCCCTCTCGACGGACTAAAAGTTTCCAGCAGCTCACCGTTGCACCGGACAGCATATCTCACCGAGCAAACACACTTCATCACCCAGTTCGTCCATTTTTCATTAAATCCCAATTTCTGCAGAGTGTTTTCAAGGAAACCCCAGTTCACTCTGTCATATGCTTTCGACAAGTCTAGCTTGTACGCACAATGAGTATCTCGTGCGTTCTTGCTATGCTGAATTTTATAGAAGCATTCAAACGCAATGTAGGCATTATCCGTTAGCAATCTCTAACGCACTCTGCGTCTCGGAGATGATTTCATCCAGGAATGGCCTTAGTCGGTTTACTAGACACTTCTCCACTACCTTATATATGACGTTGCATAAACTGATCGGACGGAAGTCCTTCAAGCTCTCGGGGTTGCTACCTTTCGGAATGAGGACAATAGTAGTATCGTTAATTCCTTCGGGCATGATCCCATCTGCAAAAAACTTCTTTACCGCCCCTACCACATCTTCTTTTAAAATGTCCCAATTCCTCTGATAGAAGCAGGCTGGAAACCCATCGGGCCCTGGTGCTTTCAATGGGCCGATTTGAAATAAGGCGTGACTGATTTCCTTTTCTGTGAAATCCTTTGTCAGCATGTTATTCATATCCTCATTAACTCTCGCTTGCATCATGTTGATTAATTCCTGTGGTGCCACCTTATCATCTTTAGTATACAGGTCCTTGAAAAAGCGTGTGGTCATCTGCTGGATCCCATCCTTATCTTCAACCCACTGGCCATTACCATCTTTCAACCTTGTGATGGTATTCTTTTTCCTTCTCCAGGTTGCCTTCCGCTGAAAATATTTAGTGTTTTTATCGCCCTCTTTCACCCAGGTTGTTCTAGATCTTTGTCTCCACATAATTTCCTCTCTCAACAAAACTTCATCAAGTTCCCTCGCTACTCTGTTTATTTCGTACTGCCTACCAGCTGTGGGAGGTCCTTCCCAGAGGCTCTCGAGTTTCTTGCGCAACTGCATTGTTTTCTTAACAATGGATCCAAATTCTTTCTTAGCCCAACTTTGCATCGCTTGATGTATCGAGCCCAACTTCTCTTTCATTTCCTCAAGTGAACTAGCAGTTGCAGACCTGCTCCATGTGTTGTCCACCGTCTCAAACAAGGAATTTTCCCTCTCCCACATGGCTTCATACCGAAAGCTGCTGTTCATTTTCTTGTATTCCATGCGTTCACTGAATGTTAACAAGAGTGGTAGGTGGTCAGACCTGGAGGAGCAAATGTGCTGGATATGTGCATCCTTAAAGAGTTCAGACCACCGAGGGCAGGCCACACCCCTGTCTATTCTGGCTTTGACATTGTCTTTACCTGCTTGCTTATTATCATAAGTCCAACAAGGTCCGCTAAAGCCTAGGTCATGAAGATTACAGTCCGAGAAGACCTCTCTAAAGTTAGCCATGTTTCTTTCGGGCCTTTTAGCTGCTGAGATGTGTTCAGTCTGCCACATGGTTTCATTCAGATCCCCTATCATCATCCACGGCTCACTTGAGTGCGGCTTGATTCTCCTAAGCAAGTCCCACATATGGTGGCGTTCATGAGCTCTTGGTTCGCCATACACAAATGTGCCGCGCCAACTTGGGCTATGAGGATTCTCCCTAATATGCACATCAATATACCTCGGGCCAACTGAGAGTCTCTTTATTTCAATTGTTTCATCCCAAAACAATGCTATCCCTCCCCCCTTGCCCTTCCCATTGTGGGTAATACAGTGTTTCAGGCCTAGTCTCCACCTTAGCTTCCTGACATTTTCGGCACACTGACGGGTCTCCGAGATAAAAACTACCGACGGAAATAGAACCGTAGGACTTTTATATCGTATATATGATGCTGTCTCCACCATCGAGATTTTACAGCCAAAGAAACAAAAAACTAAATAAATATGACAAATAAATTGATTTGTAGTTCTGCCCACCTCCGAAAGCCCAAAAGACAGCACCGCTAATAGCACGTTATAGCATCTAGAGAATTGTCTTGCCAAATTGACAGTATGTACAATGTCTCACTAATAACACGTTGTAGCTCGCTAATAATATATTTTCAAGGGCGACGGTATGTTGTATAGCGCCTTATTTTTTCCTAGCTTAGACTATGACGTGTCCAAGGGTCGATTAGTGACAGTGTCCTCTGGCTCCACGTAATGTTTCACATTTGTTTATTGCCAAGAGTCCAGCTTGTGTGTCATGAGTTCGATTTTCTTATATATTGGTATGAGAGGTTGATGGATTGCAAACCGACAAACAGACGTCAACACTGTTTTGATCTACTCATAACACCAAATCATGAGTTTTCAACCCAACATCGGTCAACTGTCGACGTCACCATCCACCTCCTGACACATATGTAGCTACCCAAAGAGAAAAACACGATGACATCACTTTTTCGCGTTACCATGCCATCGTTGTGGCGGCAAAGCTCACCACCTCAAGTCGTCAACCATCGTTGCTCGCCACCATGACGTGCTGCTGTGGATGGATGGCCCATGCCGTAAATCCCAATCCAGGGCTGGTGCCCTTACACCAGATCAGGTCGTACCAGTCCCCAAATTGCAAGTATGGCCCTCACCACCACCAGCCAGTTTTATCCGGCGATGATAAGGAGAACATGGGGGGAAGTGGAGAAAACGCTGGGAGGAGGGGGCTGGTAGAGCACCCGATCTACCCCAAGGAGTGACTCGAGTACATTCTAACCCTTTGGAGGGCGTAGAAGTATCATCGCTGAGCACTGAAAGCCACCATGTATAATATCCATTCCCATAAAATTAAAACACCTCAAGATTATAACCATCACTGGGTGTTCATCTTAAATTAATATATAGACCTATTTCTTACCAGTTTTGTATTTTCAGGAGAAAAAAACTAAGAGAATAACCTGGATAAAGAGAAGAAAAGAAAATATTTGTTTTGTTGACATGAGGTGGAACCGTGGAAGGGAACATGGAAGATAATAATTGGAAAGAGTAGGACATCCACAAATGACATCTAGTATATGTTGGTTCCTGTCTACGGCACTCATGCACAACACAAACAAATGCAACAAACAACAAGACATCTAATTTCATGAGCTATATATACAATCTAAATTAAGCATTTAATACCATGATGATCCGAGCAATAGCATGATGAAACATTGACTTTTATTTTATTTTTTATTTTTTGCGAGAACGAACAATTGAAATTTACATGCAACAAAGTAATAGCATGACGAGCAGAGCACTCCAGTACCTCCTTAACAAAGAAATATTCTAGTTATATAAAAAGTTAAGATAAGATCGATCCTACGGCTTAATCTGTGTTTCTCATGCAATGTATGTCCAGCCATAATTGCTATAGAATCATAATTTTGCTACGTTTCTGAACATCAAGCTGGCTCAAATGATGGTCATGCTCCCATGTGTATGGGCATCATCGGAGCACATGGTGTGTCCATACCTACCTACCCACCCACGGATCGGGTGATGAAGGAGAGCCACCGGACTACAAGCTAGGTGTGGACCGTCCGGCCCATCGCCTTGAAACGGGTAGCGCCGGTGGCAGCCCAGCCACCAGTCCACCACCAGCTGCCATTGTCAGATAGTGGCCCGGCGACAGCAGGCTCGTGAACCTCGTGGGTTCGCGTGGACGGCGACTTGGAAGGCAGGCAGGCAGGCCGTGGTCTGGCCAGACAGCCAGAGCGTGGTAAGTTCCACCGTCGACAGTGCCGGCGTCAGCGGGAATCCAGGCCTGTTATTGACGGTACAGTCGCAAGAGGTAGCTGTGGGAGTGAGTGATGAAGAAATCAATCTGGAAAGAGCCAAGCCAATCCACTATTTAGCCGGAGCGTTAACGCCAAGACGGACACAACACACGCCCATATACGAGCTAGCTATAGGCCATAGCTCCGTAGTTTCTCTCTTGTCCTAGCTACCTACCAAACCTCACGAGCATCATGGCTGGCGGGGAGGAGCATGAGCATGAGCATGGCGCGTCGTGTCGGCTGGAGAGCATCCTTACGGACACGTCGGCGCCACTGGCGGAGCGGGCGTGGGCGGCGGGGACGGTCGAGCTCCGGCTGCTGGCGCGGCTGGCGGCGCCGGCGGTGGTGGTGTACATGATCAACTTCGTCATGTCCATGTCGACGCAGATCCTGTGCGGGCACCTGGGGACCCTGGAGCTCGCCGCCGCCTCGCTGGGCAACACCGGCGTCCAGACCTTCGCCTACGGCCTCATGGTACGCACACACTACGTTTGAGTAGGCCTCATGGTACCTTCCCGCCTCTCATCTCGGCGTCGGAGCAATGCGTCGGGTAGATCCACACTGGGTAGATCGAAATGTTTGTTCAGCCGACGAGTAGTGTTTGTGTTTCTGTTCCCGTCGTACTTGGATGCCATGCTCACTGAGAACCGAGAGTTGAGAGCGCATGCTGGCTAACTGATGGCCACAGCTTGGACCAACTACTGTTTTCCTGTTAGTAGATTAGATAGATTCTGATAACCCTGGAGCTGGAGTAGATTAGACCAAGTGCTGCTTCTGTTACAGTAGGTACTATATTAGACCAAGTGCTGTTTCTGTTACGTCGTGTGCTTAGCAGCAGAGGTGGATTGGATTAGCGAGAGGTCTAGGCATGGCATGGCACATGGCAGGCCCATTTGGCAGAAGCCAGTCATTCACGGCGACTTTTGGTACTGCCCCTTCACTTTCTTGCGGACGGATCTAAGGGGGGGCGAGCTGAACTCAAATTAAAAGATATGTAATTTTCATGAACAACACGCATATTTTCATTACTTTACCTTACAATCTCTATTGTGCTATGTACCATGTCCAGTGAAAAAAATAGCGTGTTATAGTGTTTTAGGCAATGCCTCACATGAAATCAGTGTACAATCGCGGTAGCGCTGTATACCGCTATCGGATTTTAAGGATTACGCTATTTCGTCATAGCAAGCTATTTTTTTGTTGGTTGTGTCTAATGGTTTCGATGATGGGTTCCACCAGTTTCGTGCTCACCCGGCCCGTAGAATGTGGTTGGAGAGAGGCATGGAGAGAGGTATAATGTCGGGATATGCATAGTAACCACATTAAATAAATGCAGTGTCTCTGGGTCCAACCTGCCTAACAGTCGCTTGATACTAGCAGGCTTATCTTCAGTTTAATTTAATCAGTTTCTGGCAAAAGTTTTGAACTTTTGTGCTAGCATTTAGTATATTATTATTCTCCTCTCTCAATCAATGGTGATAGCATCCACGGCTAGGTGATGGCCACAACCCACCCACCCGCTGCATACACGGCGCGTGACACTCATAGTATTTCCTAAGTGTCACTTTAGATTAGACAAGTTTGCGCGCGACAGGTCTATGGTTGGCAACGCCTATTTGGCACAAGTAGGGCCAGTCATACTCATACATACTACATGGCGTGTTTTCCATGCATGGTCGAAACCGACATGCCACCTGCCACTCTCCATCTACTATGTGTCATCTCTCATCTAGATCCACACACAGGATCCCTCTCTATTTCTTGGCTCCTTCCCTTGTCAATCACACGCCACATGGTGCTTAATTTGTTCTCCTTCATCTAGATAGACCCACAAGATCTAGATCCTGCATTCTCTTCCATTCCTTTCTGGTCTCTACCCTATTTGGGCGTCTTCAAGTGCTTGGACCGCTCCCATTATGGACTATGTGGTCCTGAAAAAGATAACGTTGTGACCACCTCAATAAGTGCAGTGTGTCTGCTTAAGTCAAGGCAGCGCGTGCTCCGTGTTTACCCTGTCATCACACGGCTTACAGATTTTACAGTGCTACATAAAATACTATGGTAGTGTTCACCACACAAAAAGAAGAAGAAAAGTTACAAATCTCTAAGCAGAGCACACAGTGGGGTGATTATATTCAGTAATGCATTAAAAAGTGTGTTACCAATGTCTAAGCAGAGCATGCTTGCCATCCTTGACAAATGACGTGACCTGTCCCATCAGTCTTGGACTGTTGTCATATATTCTCCTCTCTCGATCGACCAATCAATCAATTGGGTCCTACAAGAGCCAAGCTCGTTTGTTTATGGATGAGTGGTACTAGCAATTTGTTTATGGTTCAGATGTTGAAGGATTGGTATGGCTCGTCGCCACCTATACGTCGCCCTACTTAAAAAAAAGGGTCCCATGTCATTTGGAATGTTTGTCTTCTAATGTTTAACTCTAACTGCTGTTTCGGCCCCACTTAGTCATACCAATCATGGTGGTGTAGCTGTCAGCTGTCCAAGGACGCTGCACATAAATGGAGAATCTGGACTCGCCTACCAGATGCACCTACTCAGTAATGATGCAAGACACGTAGTACTATTATAATTTAGAGTCTTTGGATTCTCAATGTGCTTCTTGAGATTGATGAGTTGCCTTGGCTGTTGTTTTTAGTTGATCAACAGTTTATTTTTATTGTTTTATTTCCAAAAAAGAAATCCAGCAGGCAATCAACATATTTGAGCCCCTTTCCTACTTTATTGAAAACACAAGTATATGTTGTTTTCTAAGAAACACGCAAAAGCGTTTTGCAAGTTAGTATGAAAGAAGAAGAAAAACAGATAAAAATCGAGGGAGCAATGTGAAACTCATGATGATGAATTCGATCAACTGAATGAACCTTCATGAAATTAACTCCAACTGAAGATGAAAGAGGAACCAAATTAAGGCTGTAGTGACACAGCGCACTTGGGTATATCATTGTGAGAAAAAAAAATACTATTTGCTACTTGCTACCAGTTTTGCCTTTCCCCATTGTGTTTCCATGGACTCCTAATTTTAACCCAGATCTAAGCTATAACTTAGCTATAATTCAATTTGTGTCAGTCCTAACAATTAAGACATTACGTTTTTGTTTTTGCAGCTGGGCATGGGAAGTGCAGTGGAGACCCTCTGCGGGCAGGCCTACGGTGCACACAAGTACGACATGCTCGGAATCTACCTACAGCGATCTGTCATTCTGTTGGCCTTAACCGGCATACCACTTGCTGTGATGTACGCTTTCTCGGAGCCACTCCTCTTGTTGATGGGACAGTCACCGGAGATAGCCCGCGCCGCATCGATCTTCGTTTACGGCCTGATTCCTCAGATCTTCGCGTACGCCGTCAACTTCCCCATTCAGAAGTTCCTGCAGGCCCAGAGCATCGTCCTGCCGAGTGCTTACATCTCGACGGCAACACTCATTCTACATGTGATGCTGAGCTGGGTGCTCATGTACAAGGTCGGCCTTGGGCTGCTCGGTGCCTCGCTGGTGCTGAGTGTGAGCTGGTGGATTATCGTCGGAGCGCAATTTGTGTACATTGTCATGAGCCCGACGTGCCGACACACGTGGACGGGTTTCAGTTGGCAGGCCTTCTCCGGTTTGCCGAGTTTCTTCAAACTCTCCGCCGCGTCTGCCGTGATGCTGTGCCTTGAGACATGGTACTTTCAGGTGCTTGTGATCATTGCTGGATTGCTCCCCAACCCTGAGATTTCCCTGGATTCCCTCTCTGTGTGGTGAGTATCATTGGACTTTGAGTCTTTTTGTTATTCCTAGAACTCAATTAGTCTGCAGAGTATGTGCTAATTAACTTGTGATGCATGTGGGGGTGCTAATTAACTTGTGATGCATCTGTGCAGTATGACGATTTACGGGTGGGTGTTCATGATCTCTGTTGGGTTTAATGCCGCTGCAAGGTTCGCAAGTCTATACTCAAAGGCCTTGATAAACATTAGGATTGCTTACTAACAACTAGGTAAGTACTCTAACTAACTAATTGATATGTTTTCACTTCAGTGTAAGAGTGAGCAATGAGCTTGGCGCCGGCAACCCCAAGTCTGCATTTTTCTCTGTGTGGGTCGTGACCGGGCTCTCTACAACAATCTCTACCATCCTTGCTATTGTGATCCTCTGCCTCCGCAACCACATCAGTTACTTGTTCACAGATGGTGAAGCGGTTTCGGATGCGGTGGCAGATCTCTGCCCGTTGCTCGCCATCACACTCGTTCTCGGTGGCATCCAACCTGTACTGACAGGTAACTTTTAGAAACTTTCTGCATGACGAAATGTGCAGTCTTCATTCTTGTCTAGTCCATTAGTACAACTTTCTAGAGAGTGTTCATGGCATGTGCAATTTTCAAACAGCGGGAGCTGGTTGTATCCCTGGCCCATCTATGTTTTCTTTAACGCTACAATCCCTATGCAATTTCAGTTATTTTAAACCAATCTAGATTTTTTGTTCATAGTTACTAAATTCTAATGTACCCTTCCGGCCATGCGCAAACTATTATGTCTGTCCTGTTATTGTTATTTTAGGGATATAGTAGGTTTCCGTATCGTGATTAGTTTTCGTAGTCGAGTACAAGAAAAGAATAGGCTACTACAAGATGTAGGTCCTTAGGGAAGAGAAGTGAAGGTACAAATGAGAAAAAAAAGTCTACCATGTGTTCTGATGCATATTTTCTCTCTTGAGATACCACATATGCATGGTGATTTAAATTTACTAACATGCATGGAAACATCAGGTGTTGCTGTTGGATGTGGATGGCAACAATTTGTTGCTTACGTGAACGTCGGCTCTTACTACATTGTAGGTGTTCCCCTTGGTGTTGTTCTCGGGTTTTTCTTCAATCTTGGCGCAAAGGTGATGAATCTGTCTGTGAATTTTTCATATATATAATAAGTGGTGACACAATCTTTAGTTTTGTGTTCTAAGTTGTGCTGATGGAATCATATTCGTACTTGCAGGGTATTTGGGGTGGCTTGATTGGTGGAACGGCCTTGCAGACAGCCATTCTCCTGTGGGTCACCATGAGAACTGACTGGACCAAAGAGGTATTCCTTATTGCTAAAAGAGAAGTTGAATTTACATTTCCGTTCTTTTAAACAAAATTTGAAATGATGAATAGTAAATTAACTCCCAGATGTCCGAGGATATAGTCTATCTTTCTTGTCACCATATATGTTGTCATAAGTGTACCATGCAGACTGTTGCTTGCTCATTGTTGTTCCTTCCATCACATGATTTAGAACCTTCTTGAAAGTATACGCTTGATGCAAACGGATCAAATATATGCATTGAAAAAGATGCACTACTTAACTGTGTTGTGTTTTTTCTACATTCTTCAGGTAGAGGAGGCACAGAAAAGGTTGAACAAGTGGGACGAGAAGAAAGAGCCTCTCCTTGCAGGGTTCAAGGACAATAACAAATAAGTGGACCAGTCTAGATTTGTGTTTTCGGTTATTCCATTCAGAAGAGTGCCGGCTATGAG
>NC_057801.1:813453678-813459933 GCF_018294505.1 Triticum aestivum
AGGTCTCTTTATTTTCTCAAAGATATCTATGAGTTTATGCCTCTAATTTTGGATGACATGGCAGTGATGAGCTTGTTAGTACATACAGTAGTCTTGGTTAGCATGTTATATCTTTCTTTCGTCGAATTGTCCTTAAGTTATTGGTTTTTCCTTCTTTCTTGGAAGGCCATTATTTGGCGACTTTGTAATACATCTGTATTTAGCTTGCATGATGCTGAACCGGGTAAAGAAAAGGGTGTAAAGTTTTGGATAGGAGCCCGGAATTTGAAATTTGGAATTTTCAAATCATGTGAAAATTCTATTTTATACTCCCTCTGATCCAAAATAAGTATCGTGGTTTTAGATCAAATTTGAACTAAAACTACAATATTTATTTTGTATAAGAAGGACTGGTAAATAATTATCCCTGCATTGCAACATGTTGTAATTATTATAGTAGTTAGACTGTGATTTACCTGCCATATTATTGTGATTGTCTAAAAAAGTACAAATTTATTTGATAAACACTCATTTGGTAATTTATTGGCCTATCAAATAAAACACAATATTATTTGGTAAGTCAATAATAGGTGTGACAATTTAGGCAGTTTCAGAAAAAATATCAATGGAAAAAGCAGAGATGGAAGGGGGGGGAATCAAAATAGAAAGTGGGGGTATGGAATTTACTAAGTTAGACAAAGGAGAACCGAAGGACAGAAGTTTATTATTACTAGGAAAATGGCCCCTGCGTTGCAACGGGAATACAATCGTCCCTTGATTGATACCTTTTTTTTCTTTACCAGGGATCCATCCTAGCCACACAATGAAGCCTGATAGTTCCCGAAAAGAAAAAAATAAGCCTGACTGTCACCACGATGATAGGGCATGACAGTCTGTCTCGAGAAGGTCGTCGGAATCGGATAGACCTAATGCGACCATGGCCTCCTACTACACATCTGCCCAACATCCTTGCCAAGGCCCATATGCATGAGCATCTGATCTAGGGCATCCTCCCTTGTTGTGTTAGTCGAGGCCGGCGGCCGGCCAATGGCACCGGGCATCCTCCCTTGTTGTGTTAGTCGAGGCCGGCGGCCGGCCAATGGCACCGTCATTGCGTTTGCGTTGCTATAGAAAAAAATGTGTCTAAAGTTTTTATCTTGCGGACTATATCTAAAGGGGAGATTCAAAAGAGAACGATGTGGCTCACGTACCCAGGTCATTGTATCTGAAGTTTCTATTTATTCAGGATGGCGCAGGAACACATTCAATAACGAAAGTATAATCTAATTAGTAGCAAGGCACTCGGTATCATCAGTTTGTGTTTTTCTCCAAGTAGCATAGAAACACATCCCATAACTATAATATAATACAGGACGGAGGGAGTATGTTGTAATCAATAGCAAGGCAATTAGTTTGGTTACTATCAATTCTCTATGTTGTTCTTACCTTATACAGCATGACCTTTTTTCAGAAAATGATACTTGGGAAATCTCATAAAGCTTCTAGATTGCAGCCATTGAACCGATCAACCGAAGGGCTTATGTAAGTTGTTACTGTAAAATAAGTCTCAGTCCTGAGAAGAATTCACTTTGAACACATTTCTGTGAGACGGATAGAACAATCCTTGACAACCTATGCCAGTAAGTAAAAAATACTGTATTGAAAAGACCACTCATGCTCCTTCCTCTCACATTAACTTCAGGCCTCTAACAATAACCGATCTTTGACTAATCATTCTGAAGTAATACAGGTTTAACTTAAAACATGAAGAGCAATGGTGTTGTCGCTGCTGAACATGACATCTCCCGCTGTTTTGTGTTTTTCCAGTCTACTTGTGCCCACTTCTTCCTCTAAATAGAAATTTGTCAGTGTGGCTCTCTGTATGTCTAATAGAATGCAGCCAATAACTACACGTGTCGGTAATTAACCATGATGGTACCTAAAAAAAGGTAGTTAGTCCATTAAATCTCCACCGTGTGTGTCAAATTCCTGAACATGAAGCCTGTCCATCTGTACCTACAAAATAGCTAGAACATCGGTCAGTGAAATTTAAGGAAGATGGTGACGAGCTTCCTAGACTTGAGCTGCTGGAGATCCCACAGCTAGAGCTCAACGACTCCAGCAAGTCACTATTCCGGAATGTGATTGCGTTTGAGCGGACGTACACGTACCTGAATACTATCTTTTATGATTCTGAATCTTCACAGGAGAGGATTAATGACATACAAACAATTTGCCTTAATTCTTGAAGACAATGTTAATCGGATTCTCATATTGAGGAACCATCTTCAGGTACATTTTCTTCACAATCTGCTTGATACGCCTATATTGATAAAGTGTGACCATCAGCTACATTCACCTCAACATAACTGAGAAGAGAAATATTTTTATGACGGAGAAGAAAATAATGATTGATAGAAACCTATCCAACCATGAATAGCTCAGATTAGCTATTTGTAATTTATATATACTACAGTCAGAAAATCATAATTTGATCAAAACATAACTTCATCCAAGATTATGTCGCAATGGATTGCTATAAGTCCACCAACGAATTTCGGATTTAGGACCAAACTTTCTGCCAGAAGTCAGCCACAATACTGTGCACCAATTTATGCCAACAATGTGTGTGTGTGTGTGTGTGTGTGTGTGTGTGTGTGTGTGTGTGTGTGTGTGTGTGTGCAACATTGATTGATTAATCTTAAGAAATAATCTACTGCTAGGTGCATGTAGTTTATACCTAGAAAGCTATGAAACCTACAGGACACAGCAAATGCTGGCGAAAATGAAGAGCGATGAAATTCTAACAATTTGCAAGCATCCGGAATAGGACCTTAGTCAACATGAACTTAGTAATTCTACAATTACGAAAAGGCAGGATAGTCTGCTACAGCCAGAATAGTAAAAGGAACTTGGATTATTATTGTAATGAATCTTCTAGAAATTGGCTGCAAGAGACACAATCACCAAACAACAGTTTAACAAGAATTATTTCTGTGCAAGTCTAAAGATATATTTAATGGCTCTTACACAGTTAACTTGGTCTTCTAGAAATTGGCTGCAAGAGACACAATCACCAAACAACAGTTTAACAAGAATTACTTCTGTGCAAGTCTAAAGATATATTTAATGGCTCTTACACAGTTAACTTGGTTGCACAGATAATTACATAGTAGACTATATATGCTGAAGAAACCATGACCATCGAGATGGCATATAAATTCTTGTGTTATGGCATCGCTGGTCATCAGTGCTCATTAGGCTCTATACTTATCAAGTCAATGCACAGGAGGAAAAATCAAAAGCATAGCCATGCATTCGCACCATATTTCTAGACCAGATGAAAAGAGGAAAGTATGCTTGTTACCTACATGAAATCTGATTTTCGCGGCACAGATGCGCATAGAGTGGTGGCCAATGTTGCTACAGCCGGGGATCAGGGAACTCACCCACCTCTGACTCTCGCATGGCAGCATGGGAAATTTCCCTTTTCTTTCAACTAATCTCATCTGAAAACTTCCATGGTTCCATGAACCTCCCCATCTCCCTCCTTGAGGCCTTATCCTCTCAGATCCAGACGAAACGCCAAGCGGAACAGACGGCCACCAGAGGAAACGCAGTATCGCACGGATAGACAGGTCCATGTGGAGCTTGATCTAGAGCTTGACAGCGGTAGGGAATTGGAGTCGGCAGGCAGCCTTGGTACGGCGATCTTCTCGACCAGGACGACACCGTCCGGCCGCACGAGCACACCTCCGTCCAGCCTTGGTAACTGTCCAACGTAGCGCACTGCTGCTCACCAAAGAGATGAGCCTGGAACCACCATGAACCTCCTCGTGTCCCCATTTGCGTCTTCACCAGTCCAGGGGCTACCTCCTCCAATGCTCAAGATTTAGTTTATTAAGTACCAAAATCAAAAGATTGATCCTGCACAGATGAAGGCTTCAGAAGACCAACATGGTAGCGAGCATATTAGACCTGAATATAAAATTACAGCATGCACATGTCGCATTGATATGCATAATTAGAATTTTACAGGGCCAGAAAAATGACACTGTAGTTCACTGATGCGGTTAGAGGTTTGTGCATCCAACCATACAAGTATAAATGTAGATCCTACCTCTAATATCAATTTCACTCAGTCAGGAAAGTGTGCTGAATGTTATTCTTACCTCTCTAAATGAACAAGAAGTCCTTCTGTTCCTCGAAAGAGATCATCAATGGATGAGATAGATAAGCATATAAGGCCTCATGATTGCTCTTGCCTAAATGAGGCATAATATTAGAAAAATATATAACACCTCATTTGGCATCAGAGATTTATAAAGTACATGATCAAGTAAGATCATACTCCCTCCGTTCCAAAATATTTGTCTTTCTAGAGATTTTAAATGGACTACCACATACGGATGTATATAGACATATTTTAGAGTATAGATTCACTCATTTTGCTCCGCATGTAGTCACTTGTTGAAATCTCTAGAAAAACAAATATTTAGGAACGGAGGGAGTAGAAAGCAACAGTTGAGCATGTAGCTTGTCACGGATCTTCATACTCATAGGTGAAATGTGTGATATGAAGATTGTATGGTAGTTCCTGGTTGTTGTTATATAATCTGCACTCTGATCAAGTATTGGAATGAACAGTTTTGAGCATAATCAAAGCACGTCATACAACTGTATGCCATTAGAATTTAGTTCCAAATTCATACAACTGAAAAGAAGATAGATACTACTCCCTCCGTCCCAAAATTCTTGTCTTAAATTTGTCTAAATACGGATGCATCAAGTCACATTTTAGTATTAGGTACATCGGTATCTAGACAAATCTAAGACAAGAATTTTGAGACGGAGGGAGTACTTTATATATCGTTTTTGTCAAGCCAATATTGCCGTGGTCATGAAGCACTGGATTCTAGATAAGTGTAAATTTAGAGAGTGAGGCGATGCCGCCATCTGCCTTCCGGAGCTCCCTGCCTTCGATCTCGCGCACGCCTCCCAGGACTGCGTTGGTATCGACCTCGCACCTCAATCTGGATGTCCTCCTCCATCTCGAGCACCACTTTCCTGTGGATCCGGTTGTGGCCAATGTACAGACTAATTCCCAAAACAAAACATTCATTAAGTTAGCATTGTCTCTTTTTCATCTATAGTTCAATTTTCAACCCGATAGAGTTTTGGAGCCCCCAAACCGAGCAGGCATACACGAAATGAAGGAAACAAGCAAGTGAAGGAAGCAGACCTTGTCGTGCGGGTGGGCGGGGAGCCGCGTAAGGTGCCCCATGGCGCCAACAGCAAGCACGGCCCACGCGCCATCCTCTATGCCGCAAGCAAAGCTCCCCGCCGCGGTTTCCGCATGGACGAGCGTGGCCGGTGACGCGCCGGGCTCGGCTAGCACCGCGACGACCACCGGCACGGCGCCCAGGCCCGCGTCCTCCCCCTCCCCGCGTCCTCCTCCTCCTCCCGGTTTGCCCTTGCCCGCGTCCTCCTCCTCCCCCTCCCCGCATCCTCCTCCTCCTCCCGGTCCGCCCAGGCCCGCTCCTCCTCCTCCTCTTGGTCCGCCGACGCCGCCGGGGCCCCCGGCCACCAACCTGGCCACGAGCTCCTTCGGATCGCCGGCCGGTTCGCCGGCGCGGCATCGGATCGACCGCCGCGTGGGGTGGGGCTCC
Source organism: Triticum aestivum (assembly GCF_018294505.1). Taxonomy (NCBI): domain Eukaryota; kingdom Viridiplantae; phylum Streptophyta; class Magnoliopsida; order Poales; family Poaceae; genus Triticum; species Triticum aestivum. The sequence goes on from NC_057801.1 coordinate 813,459,327, forward strand.
TGGCGGCTGGGATCGGGAGGCGAGGGAGAGAGAGGAGAGCCCGTTCTCGCGTGGGTTTCTGATTTTTTTAACTTAAAAGGATCGTGAGTTGAATACCATAAACTGTAGGGATTTATTTGCAAAATGGCTGAACGAAACGTTTTCTCACTTAAGAAAGGACTGCGGGTTGAATACTAAAAACCTCAGGGACTTTTCTGCAACACTGCCGCGACGTACGACCAGAAACAATCGGTGGTTTATTAGTAGGTAGAGATAGAGATTTTGAAGTTAGGAGATAGTTTTAAGTAGAATATCTTCTCCACATACACACATGAAACGCAAGGTGAAACAAGGTTTGTGCTAAGTCAAACTCCTTTGAGTTTGACTAAGCTCGTAGAAATATATGCTAACATATACCTAATGTCATCATTCAACTTTGTTCATCAACCTTGCTGCACCGACACTACACTAGTAGAAAAAGGGCCTACAGTCCCGGTTGGTGAGGGCCTTTAGTCCCGGTTCATGAACCGGGACTAAAGGATCGGTACTAATGCCCTGACCCTTTAGTCCCGGTTCAATCCAGAATCGGGACAGATGGGCCTCCACGTGGCCTGTCCGCTGAGCCCAG
>NC_057801.1:813460241-813465423 GCF_018294505.1 Triticum aestivum
TTAATTTAGGTGTTTCATATATTGTGCTATAGCTAGCTAATTAATAGAGAGAAGTGTCCTCTCTTTTGTCCGTGCTTGGTCGACGCTACGTACCATACATACGTATAGAGAGGACTAGCTAGACACGCTAGCTAGCTAGTAAGCAAACAGAAGATCGTCATGAACATATATGCATACAGAGAGAAGTGATACCGACCACCTCTCCTTCTCCGAGAGATTGGTCGAACAACAAGTTCTCGTATATCTATCCGACACTACCGGCTACATATATACAATAATTATCTTTTACAAATATATAATCTCCTAAAATACGGACGCGTGATCCACATAGTATTCTCCGTCTTCAGCGATCACGTGGTCAAGAAAGAATGCCGCCAATTCCTCTTGAATTGCTCGCATGCGATCTGGTGCTAGGAGTTCATCCCGCATCCGAAACATCTAATTTTAAGAAGGGGGTCAGTACATATATATATATGAATGAATGAAACTCAACACAAATGATGGTAATAAAATAAAATTGTGAATATTGTTATTTACGCACTTCATATTGTTTGTCGGAGAAGCCCCGCTCACAGGTCGTGTGGCAGATGGACTCGCAAATGTAGTATCCACAGAAATCATTCCCTTGTTCCTGCCACAACCACTTTATAAGAAATAAAGGTCAATCAAACTGATAATTAGCAAGCATGCTAAATGGTATTGATGAAACTAGCGCTTGAATCACTAGGAGATGCCTGGAATATGCTACTATATAGTACTTACTTCGGGTGCCTAAATTGCAGCTTCTTCGGTAGTCCCGGAGCTTTTTTGGTGAATTTTCTCCAAGCCCTGCCATACAAAGAAAACAATTCCTTGATATCAGAAATGAACAAAGTTGCTGATATGGTGGATAATGATCGATTTAACTTACTTCTCGAGCATTTCAGTCATGTCCGCATACTCCTTGGGATCTTTTCGCTTGGAGTCTAAGACAGCTACTACTCCCTTCTCAAGCTTAATCTCTAGGAGAATATAGTGGTAGCTGCGCACACATGCATAACTCATCAATATTACATTACTATAACCTGGACTAATAAGGAAACCGAATATGCCACAAGACAGTAACACTCACTTGAAGTTGTAAGGAAAGAGTATTATATCTTTGTGTTCATTTATTTCCAACGATCGTAGCAAGTTGGCCTCGGTTTCTTGGGCACGATATTGAACCTCAGTTGCATCTATGAGATACGTGTTAATGAACCCAATATCTCCCACTTGTCTTTTCTTCAATTCGGCGATCTTCAATCTGCATAATATAGTGAGGATAATTATAAATACATGCAATGAAAGGGCTGAGTTATATAGAGAGACTTAATGACAGAAGTAGTACTACTTACAGACAGTAGGAGGTGACCGTTGCTTTATCGATGGCCAATTGATTGAAAAACTGATAGAACTCCTCAAATGGAATAGGCAACAGTTCAATTCCAAGGAGGTCATGCTCCTTTTTAACTCTCACATACAAAGTACTCCTCCCCTCAAACTCTTTGCAGGTTTTCATGTACCAATCATGCAATCTTCGCATCATCGTTGATAGAGAACTTTCATCTTTGACGAGAGGCTTCCCGTACTCGTATCTTTGTATCTGCACCTCCAAGATATCATAATGTACATCGTCGGGCAGGTAATCTGCAGGATTGCCATAACCGGGCACCATCCTCGGATCGATGATGTCGCTAGCAGGCACCTTGAGCGGGGGGCACGATTGCTTCCCTTGTTCGCCGATCTGGGCAATTTGTTTCCCAGCTCGTCGTTCTTTCATCCTTTGATCACTTTTAGTACTTCCCGACCTCTCCGCTTCGGCAAATGTCTTTCCAATAATGCGCTCATAGTTGCCTTTTGGCGGAGACTTGGGTGGTTTTGTCAGGGCAGCCAGAGTGCGCTTCGCTTTCACCGGATCTACCTTCTCCTCCGGAGGTGGATGTCTCTTTGCTTTCAACCCTTGAAACCAGTCATCCACTTCGGTCTGCGCGATCTTCGCGTTTTCCTCCTCGCTCCTCTCGTACGGTAACTTCTCTGGAGTCTTCAGAGAAGGACCGAATCTGTATCTCCTCCCGCCTTTGGCTGTACTGCTAGACGCCGGCAGAGTAGACGGAGTGGATGTCTTCTCTCCTTGCTTACGAGGCGGAGGATAAGGACTACGACGCGCCAGAGCAGCCGGAGCGGCGGCGGGTCTCTTCCGCCCTTGCTGACGAGGCGGAGAAGGAGGAGGCTGGCTGCTCGGGCGCGCCGGCGCAGGCGGAGAAGGAGGCGGAGTGCCGCCATGTGCCGGAGAAGGAGCCGGCCGAGTGCCCTGATCGTCACTCACCGGAGGAGGAGGCGGTGGAGGAGGCGGAGTGCCCTGACTCGCCGGAGGAGGAGGAGGAGGCGGAGGCGTCCAGTTCGGAAGGTTGATGAGATCCTTCTGCCATAGGCATGGAGTCTTCAGAGCAGAACCCAGCCGATACTCCCCTTCACCGGTAGGGTGGTCAAGCCGGAGGTCCTCAAATCCCTCCGTTATTTCATCGACCATCACCTTAGCATATCCTTCTGGAATCGGCCGGCAGTGAAAAGTTGAGTCGGGTTTAGTAGGATAAACAGAGCCAACAGTCGCCTTGACCTTCAAATTGCTCCATTGCGCCATAAGGTGGCAATTTTCAGCATCTGTGATAGCATCCACGGGATAGCTGGCAGGAGCCGTCAAGGCATGCTCTGGCTGAAGCAGCTCGGTGGAAGCCACGCTGCTTCTCCGCTGAGATGGCGGGGTAGCTTCGGGGGAAGCTTCGGCAGGTCGTTTGCTGCGATCTGCTTCTCGTTCCTCTAGCCCCATTACCCTTTCGTGCAGCGCCTGTAGTTGGCTCTGCTCTAGCTTCTTCCTCCTCTCCTGGGTTTTGTAACCCCCTGCGTCCGGAAATCCAGCCTTCCACGAAACAGAGCCTGGCGTGCCTCGTGTCCGTCCAGGGTGCTCAGGATTGCCGAGGGCCATTGTGAGCTCGTCCTTCTCCCTGTCTGGAACGAACGTCCCTTGCTGCGCTGCTTCGATATATTGCTGAAGCCTCTTGACTGGTATGTCCAATTGTTCGTCCGTCCAAATGCACTTCCCTATTATAGGGTCCAAGGATCTGCCGGACCCAAAGAACCAAGTCCGGCAATGTTCTGGCCAGTTCATTGTCTCTGGTTCGATCCCTTTATCAAGCAGATCATTCTCAGCCTTGGCCCACTTAGGCCGGGCTACGAGGTAGCCACCTGACCCCGTGCGATGGTGAAGCTTCTTCTTGTCAGCATTTCTCTTGTTTGTCGCCGACATCTTTTTACTCTTTTCCGATGTCTTGTGGGCCACAAATGCGGGCCAGTCATCTCTGATCTTCTCATATTTGCCCTTGAATTCTGGTGTCTCATTTTTTTCGACATACGTATTGAGGTCTTTCTTCCAATTCCTGAATAGGTCTGCCATCTTCCTTAAAGCAAAAGACTTGATTAATGGCTCTATAACTGGCTTCTCCGGATCATCCTCCGGCGGTAGGGTGAAATTTGACTTCAGCTCAGTCCAAAGATTCTTTTTCTGCATCTCATTGACATAAGACACCTCAGGGTCTTCGTTCTTAGGCTTATACCATTGCTGGATGCTGATCGGGATCTTGTCCCTAACCAGAACCCCGCACTGAGCAACAAATGCCTTCTTTGTCCGGTAGGGTTCAATCGGTTGGCCGTCGCGCGCGATTTGTATGATCTCAAACTTTTCATCCGAGCTCAACTTTTTCTTCGGGCCTCGTCTCTTTACTGAAGTTGTGCTCGATCCGGAGGGCTAGAAAAAAGAACAAAGACGAGAGTTAATTAATATGTGTACATACCAAAACAATGAATGCATCAATTAGCTAGTCAGCACAGGCTTAAATAATATATATACCTGGCCGGACTCGGTTTGGTGATCACCGGAGTCGTCCTCACGGTCTACTTCTTCACCCTCTCCTTCTTGCACTGGCATTGGGTCATCGGAGCCATGTAAATCATAGCCAGCTGCTTCTTCACCCTCTCCTTCCAGACCATCGTTGTCATTGAGAAACATCAACGAGGAGACGGCTTCACTTCCTTGTGCGATTATGTCCCTCAACAACGCTTCTTGTGCTTCGTCTCGGGGGGTGTCCATAGTTTCTACAAATATTTACAACATGGCAATTATTATTCAAACATGACAGATATATATATGGATATATTAGTGGCAAACATAGAACTAACTATCTAATCACAATAAGGAATCATATTAGTGGCCTCGACGCTGCTTCTCTAGGGTTTGGGGTGGCCTCGACAACGCTTCAAGGGTTAGGGGGTGGCCTCGAGAACGCTTCAAGGAGGGGGTAATATCGACCCCCCCCCACGTGTTGAAGCTATCGGGAGGGGGTCGGCGTTGAACACTACATCTATGTCCCACAAGTGACGTGGGCATCGACGCCCGCGGTAGGGTAGAGGGTCGTGGATTGCCGAGCGGTCGAGGGTCAAGGGGTCGAGGATCGCCGAGGGGTCGGGAGGTTGCCTAGTGTCAAAGGATTCAACAAAACCATGTCTTCATCATTAGGCGAAAGTAACAGGTGTATGATGGTACGAAGCTCTCCAAAGTTATTTTGGAACAGAGTCCCAGATAGGATAATTCGCTTTTTGGTACAAAGTTCAGCAAGAACCTTCCGAATATCCTTATTTGAAAGGCCTTTGCTGAGATTCGTACAAAAAGGCAAATTATCCTATCCGGGACTCCATTCCAGAATAACTTTGGAGGACTTCGTACCATCATGCCATGGTTACTTCCGGCTAATGATGAAGCCATGGATTTCTTCAATACTTTGACACTATAGGAACCCTCGACCCTGAAACCTTCGACCCTTGACCCCTTAACGACCCTCGACCTTGAAACCTTCGACCCTTGACCCCTTAACGACCCTCGACCCTCTACCCTAGTTCCCGACCCTTGACCCCTCGGTGATCCTCGATACCCTCGTTATATCGACAACGACGCAACATACGTATACATGGGAAAATAATGTTATCGGGGAGGGGGTATCGGTACCCCCCCCTCGTGTCAAAGTTTCTTCTTTCTCCTATATTCCTTTCTTTCTTCTTCTCCTCTTCTTCTTCTTCTTATCCCTCGAGAAAGGAAAATAAGGAAAAAGGA
>NC_057801.1:813466255-813475101 GCF_018294505.1 Triticum aestivum
GGGGGGCATTAGTCCCGGGTAGTGGCACCAACCGGGACTAATCCCCCCTTTAGTCCCGGTTGGTGCCACCAACCGGGACCAAAGGCCTTGTGCTGCCCCGCGCCGAAAAGTTTAGTCCCACCTTGCTAGTTGAGAGAGCTCGAGAGTGGTTTATAAGCGCTGCTGCGCCCACCCTCTCGAGCTCCTCTCAACTGCAGGCTTTCGGGCCTGACCGTGCAATCTGTGCCTGTGGGCCTACTGGGCCTCCCGCGGGCCTGAATCCTGGCCCATGGTAGGGTTTCTAGTCGTATTCAGGCCGTGGGGGCCCAGTAGGTGGAACTTTTTTTGTTTTTTTGTTTTCTTTGTTGCTTTATTTATTTTATTTTGTTTCTACTTACAACAAAATACTTATTGTTGCTATTTTTATTTTTTTCCAGTTTTTTGGTTTTGCTTTCTGCATTATTTATTTTTTGTTGATTTTGCTTTATTTTTTAATTCTTTTTGCTTTTAGTTTTAGAAAAATTATAAACTTTCTGTTAGTGCCATTAGTTTCCAAATTTGAAAACACTTTTTTGCTTTATTTATTTATTTTATTTTGTTTCTACTTACAACAAAATACTTATTGTTGCTATTTTTATTTCTTTTCAAGTTTTTTTGTTTTGTTTTCTGCATTATTTATTTTCTTTTGGTTTTTTGCTTTATTTTTTAATTCTTTTTGCTTTTAGGTCAGCAAAATTATAAACTTTCTGTTTGTGCCATTAGTTTTCTTTGAAATTTGTGTGAATCACAAGTTTGTGACCTCAACAAGGCGTGTAGAGGGACGGGCTTATAAACCGGTGTGAGCGCCCTTCGGTTGGCGAGGTTTTCAAATTCATAGTTTTCAAATGAACTCTGAAAAAGCTGGCATAGCATGTGCATGTACAAAACGGACAATGGTATCATACTCGTCTGTTACAAAGTTGGCATGGTATCATCATAATAGTTGCGGGAGAAAGTCTTCACTTTTTCTTCGCTTGTGTCGTTTGCTTATTGCGCCGTAACCATGGATAATCTTCATCGTTTATCAGGATGCTTGGGTCAGCCTTGACTTTGAAGGGGGGAATTTCATGAAACTTTTCATACTCTTCAGACATGTCTGTCTTGCCCTCCACTCCCAGGATGTCCCTTTTTCATGAAATAACTATGTGGTGCTTTGGCTCATTGTATGATGTATTCGCTTCCTTATCTTTTCTTTTCCTCGGTCTGGTAGACATGTCCTTCACATAGATAACCTGTGCCACATCATTGGCTACGACGAACGGTTCGTCAGTGTACCTAAGATTTTTCAGATCCACTGTTGTCATTCCGTACTGTGGGTCTACCTGTACCCCGCCTCCTGACAGATTGACCCACTTGCACTTAAACAAAGGGACCTTAAAATCTACTCCGTAGTCAAGTTCCCATATGTCTACTATGTAACCATAATATGTGTCATTTCCATTGTCGGTTGCTGCATCAAAGCGGACACCGCTGTTTTGGTTGGTGCTCTTTTCATCTTGGTCAATCGTGTAAAATGTATTCCCATTTATCTCGTATCCTTTCCAAATCATTACAGTCGAAGATGGTCCCCTGGACAACAAGTACAGCTCATCACAAACAGTGTTGTCACCTCTGAGACGTGTTTCCAACCAACTGCTGAAAGTCTTGATGTGTTCACATGTAATCCAGTCATCGCACTGCTCCGGGTGTTTGGAGCGCAGACTGTTCTAGTGTTCATCGACATACGGGGTCACCAAGGTAGAGTTCTGTAGAACTTTGTAGTGTGCTTGAGACCAAGAATATCCGTCCCTGCATATTATTGAGTCCCTTCCAAGCGTGCCTTTTCCAGTCAGTCTCCCCTCATACCGTGATTTAGGGAGACCTATCTTCTTCAGGCCAGAAATGAAGTCAACACAAAACCCGATGACATCCTCTGTTTGATGGCCCATGGAGATGCTTCCTTCTGGCCTAGCGCGGTTACGAACATATTTCTTTAGGACTCCCATGAACCTCTCAAAGGGGTACATATTGTGTAGAAATACGGGCCCCAGAATGACAATCTCGTCGACTAGATGAACTAGGACGTGCGTCATGATATTGAAGAAGGATGGTGGGAACACCAGCTCGAAACTGACAAGACATTGCGCCACATCACTCCTTAGCGTTGGTACGATTTCTGGATCGATCACCTTCTGAGATATTGCATTGAGGAATGCACATAGCTTCACAATGGCTAATCGGACGTTTTCCGGTAGAAGCCCCCTCAATGCAACCGAAAGCAGTTGCGTCATAATCACGTGGCAGTCATGAGACTTTAGGTTCTGGAACTTTTTCTCTGGCATATTTATTATTCCCTTTATATTCGACGAGAAGCCAGTCGGGACCTTCATACTAAGCAGGCATTGAAAGAATATTTCTTTCTCTTCTTTCGTAAGAGCGTAGCTGGCAGGACCTTCATACTGCTTCGGAGGCATGCTCTCTTTTTCGTGCAAGCGTTGCAGGTCCTCTCGTGCCTCAGGTGAATCTTTTGTCTTCCCATACACGCCCAAGAAGCCTAGCAGGTTCACGCAAAGGTTCTTCGTCACGTGCATCACGTCGATCGAAGAGCGGACCTCTAGGTCTTTCCAGTAGGGTAGGTCCCAAAATATATATTTCTTCTTCCACATGGGTGCGTGATTCTCAGCGTCATTCGGAACAGCTAGTCCGCTGGGACCCTTTCCAAAGATTACGTGTAAATCATTGACCATAGCAAGTACGTGATCACCGGTACGCATGGCGGGCTTCTTCCGGTGATCTGCCTCGCCTTTGAAATGCTTGCCTTTCTTTCGACATTGATGGTTGGTCGGAAGAAATCGACGATGGCCCAGGTACACATTCTTCCTACAGCTTCCCAGGTATATACTATCGGTGTCAAGTAAACAGTGCGTGCATGCGTGGTATCCCTTGTTTGTCTGTCCTGAAAGGTTACTGAGAGCGGGCCAATCGTTGATGGTCACGAACAGCAACGCCTTTAGGTCAAATTCCTCCTTTTTGTGCTCATCCCACGTACGTACACCGTTTCCTTTCCACAGCTGTAAAAGTTCTTCAACTAATGGCCTTAGGTACACATCAATGTCGTTGCCGGGTTGCTTAGGGCCTTGGATGAGAACTGGCATCATAATGAACTTCCGCTTCATGCACATCCAAGGAGGAAGGTTATACATACATAGAGTCACGGGCCAGGTGCTGTGATTGCTTCTCTGCTCCCCGAAAGGATTAATGCCATCCGCGCTTAAAGCAAACCATATGTTCCTTGGGTCCTTTGCAAACTCATCCCAGTACTTTCTCTCAATTTTTCTCCACTGCGACCCGTCAGCGGGTGCTCTCAACTTCCCGTCTTTCTTACGGTCCTCACTGTGCCATCGCATCAACTTGGCATGCTCTCCGTTTCTGAACAGACATTTCAACCGTGGTATTATAGGAGCATACCACATCACCTTCGCAGGAACCCTCTTCCTGGGAGGCTCGCCATCAACATCACCAGGGTCATCTCGTCTGATCTTATACTGCAATGCACCGCATACCGGGCATGCGTTCAGATCCTTGTAGGCACCGCGGTAGAGGATGCAGTCATTAGGGCATGCATGTATCTTATCCACCTCCAATCCTAGAGGGCATACGACCTTCTTTGCTGCGTATGTACTCTCGGGCAATTCATTATCCTTTGGAAGCTTCTTCTTCATTATTTTCAGTAGCTTCTCAAATCCTTTATCAGGCACAGCATTCTCTGCCTTCCACTGCAACAATTCGAGTATGGTACCGAGCTTTGTGTTGCCATCTTCGCAATTGGGGTACAACCCCTTTTTGTGATCCTCTAACATGTGATCGAACTTCAGCTTCTCCTTTTGACTTTCGCATTGTGTCCTTGCATCGACAATGACCCAGCGGAGATCATCATCATCGGGCACATCGTCTGGTTCCTCTTGATCTTCAGCAGCTTCGCCCGTTGCAGCACCATCGTGCACATCGTCTGGTGCATCTTGATGTTCAGTAGCATCACCGTATTCAGGGGGCACATAGTTGTCATCGTACTCTTCTTCCTCGCCGTCTTCCATCATAACCCCTATTTCTCCGTGCCTCGTCCAAACATTATAGTGTGGCATGAAACCCTTGTAAAGCAGGTGGGTGTGAAGGATTTTCCGGTCAGAGTAAGACTTCGTATTCCCACATATAGGGCATGGACAACACATAAAACCATTCTGCTTGTTTGCCTCAGCCACTTCGAGAAAATTATGCACGCCCTTAATGTACTCGGAGGTGTGTCTGTCACCGTACATCCATTGCCGGTTCATCTGCGTGTATTATATATAATTAAGTGTGTCAAAAATCATTACAGAACATCATGAATAGATAATTAAGTGACCAAATTAATAGAAGTTCATCATCACATAAAAACCAAAGTACATACATAGTTCTCATCTAACAACATAAAGCTCTGCAGAGCATCTAAATTAATTAAACCATACATTGAAACTATGTAAAACATTTCGATGCGAAAACAAATGCGATCATAATCGCAACCAAGGTAACAACTGATCCAACGACATAATGATACCAAGCCTCGGTATGAATGGCATATTTTCTAATCTTTCTCATCTTCAAGCACATTGCATCCATCTTGATCTTGTGATCATCGACGACATCCGCAACATGCAACTCCAATATCATCTTCTCCTCCTCAAGTTTTTTATTTTTTCCTTCAAGAAATTGTTTTCTTCTTCAACTAAATGTAACCTCTCGACAATAGGGTCGGTTGGAATTTCCGGTTCAACAACCTCCTAGATAAATAAAATCTATGTCATGTTGGTCGACATAATTTTCATAAACAATAAATGAACCAGTAGTTATGAAAAGATAATATATACCACATCCGAATCATAGACAGGACGAGGGCCGACGGGGGCGGATACCAAAACCATCGCACTATATAAGATGCAATAATAAAAGTAAGAAAATAATACAAGTAAGAATATTTTTCCTTCCAGAAAGAAGATAAGAACAAGAGGCTCACCACGGTGGTGCTGGCGATGAGATCGGCGCGGGTGATCGACGGCGGTGAAGACGGGGACGGGGCGTGATGGACCGCTAAACCTAGACAAATATTGAGGAAAATAGAGGTTGGAGGTCGAGCTTGGAGAGGAGAAAGCTTAAGTAGTGTGGCTCGGGCATTTCATCGAACACCTCATGTGCTATGGAGGTGAGCTAGAGCACCACAAAGCCCCCCCTCGCCGGCAAGAGAAAAACAGAGCACTGGAGTGCTCTGCTCGCGAGCGAGGGGGTATATATAGGCAGCACTATTGGTCCCGGTTCGTGGCATGAACCGGGACTAACGGGTAGCCATTGGTCCATTTTCATGCCACCAACCGGGACCAATAGTGGTGAGCCAGGAGCCAGGCCCATTGGTCCCGGTTCGTCCCACCAACCGGGACCAAAAGGTCCGGACGAACCGGGACCAATGGCCCACGTGGCCCGGCCGGCCCCCTGGGCTCACGAACCACGGCAAATAGCTCCATTGGTCCCGGTTCTGGATTGAACCGGGACTAATGGGCTGAACTAGCATGGGCCATTGCCCCCTTTTCTACTAGTGCTACTAGGTAAAAGCCTAGCAGTAGCGCTGGTTTTTGGCCTAGTAGTAGCGCGGATGGCCGTGCTACTGCTACGACTCTACAGCTAAAGGTTAACAGTAGCGTATGTTTACCCGCGCTACTGTTATAGTTAGTAGTAGTAGCGCTTCTTTGGAAGGGCGCTACTGGTAATTACTACTAGCGCTTCTATCTGCCCGCGCTACTACTATCATTCTGTATTCTATTTCTTTTTTATTTAATGTCGTATTCATATACCATTATACAAGTTTTCATACAGTAGTAATTTAGAGAATGTTTTTACATCATAATGAGTTATTATATCAATGGGTGAAAGAACCATGGATTAGTTTCAAGTGGATGGATCCTAAGTGACCAAGTCATGGATTATCGTAATAATCCATGACTTGATCACTTAGGATCCACCCACTTGAAACTAATCCATGGTTCTTTCATCCATTGATATAATAACTCATCATCATCATCATCATCATCATCATCATCATCATCATCATCATATCATTAACAACTTATAATCATAATCACCATGGTTCTTATCATCACTGTCATATAATTAATAACTCCTCATGATCATCATTTTCGTCCATGATACATCATATAACAACTTGGTCACTAGTCATAATCACAACTCGTCCTCCTCATCATCATCAACTCTAAAACATTGTAGCACATAAGAACACATTGTACCTAGGACCTACTCCTCTCTTATAGGACCTACTACCCCTTCTAAGGTAAAATGGCATAAAACAAGATAGGCTCTGACTCTCCATTATGGGGAATGGAGACTATCCTGTCTCCAATTCTTGCACTTTGCACAATGTTGGTTCCAAGTAGCTCTGTACGATTGTCCATACATTTTTTCCATTCTTTGGTTGTCATGTCTTCATCAGTTTTAGAAATCCGGTATGAACAACAGTGAAGCCTAGGTAGACCTGGCCGTAAGCTCATAACATCAAGGTGACCTTTCGGAAGCATGAGATGAGGCACACAATCCTTTGGGATTTTTTGTTGAAAAACATAGTAATAACGTCATAGTTAGCAATGTAGTTTAGCTTTAGAAGAGTTTATGCAAAAGATGCACATATGTTGTAATAGTAAAAAATCTTACCATGCCATCTCCATAGAAGTTACCGTACTTCAACATGTGCACTAGTAGCACGTATTAACCATAATGTGCAGGAGTTTGATAATTGATATTGTATTTCTCAACATCAATAATAAAGTTGATCTTTCTACTAATAAGTTAATTCCGCACCATCGGTGTAGTAGGTTCTGTCTACCATCTTCCGTACACTCTTTGAAGAATGAAAATAAGCTATCAATGGAAATAAGCTATCAACTATTTTGAAATAAACAATATAAATTACTTAATAACTATGTCTGACAAACTCACATAGCAGTAGAATTGGAAGCGTATCAACAATGACCCAAATGTCCATATTATCTTCGTCCATGTCAGGATCACCAAGATCCAAGGTGACAAGCATACCCTCATGAAAATCATACAACTTACAAAGTGCTTCCCAATTCGGGCAACCAAAATGGTATACGCCTCAGAATTGTATAGATTTACAGCAAAATCTATACCATGATGGGTCCTTAGGTGAATTATCTTTGTTTCCATACTTTCATGATCTTCAAAATCCACCTCTCCAAGACATAGCGTCCTACATGGCATGGGATAAGCTAGTTGAGTTGTAAAAGACGAAAATTACACGTTGAAGAAGCAGAAGTCGTGCTTAATTATGAAAAAACATTTGTCGTCATTGTGTATCGTTTCAACATCGAAGGTCTCCTGGAGCTTAATACTGAAGCGTCGACCTTCTACCAGGTGAGGCCTATCGCGCAGACCCCGGTCATCGCCGCAACAGTCGCACTCCGCGAGACTTTCGTCGTCCGACGACATTTTCTATGTTCATAATTCAAAGATTCAACTTCTAAAATAAAATATATGTACTACAAAAACTAAATCAGATCATTACTATTCATCACGGGTTGACTATCGGTCTGTCGGTATTTTCCTTCCTCTCTCATATATGGTGGACACTTCCTCACTGATTTTTCGACCGTTGATGATGGTCACTACTCCTCCTTCCCCTAGTGCATAACAAAGGTCTAGCACAAGGAGAAGAAGGAGAAATGACCCTCACGACAACAATCGACATTCTTCTTTTCTCATATATGGTGAAGACTCTCCCTCACTGATTTTTTGACTGTCATTTATGTAGCCCCGACAGAGTTAAAGTCAACGCAAAATGCCGTTTAATTTCTAGGAAAGTCAGGGCACTCGATATTTCCTACATATTCTAGAACAATTCATGCTTAAACTAATGGAAAAATCTGGCATGACCATTGCTAAAATAGGACATATCGAGTGCCTGAAATTTGCCGGAACAGAAATGAATCAACACTTCGGCAAAACATAGGCCACTCGGATTTTTCCTGCAATACAAAGATGTCCATACACATACAACGATGCTTAAACTTGAAATTATATCTGAATCAATTATCATAAGCATTCGCACATGAGCATAAACGGGTGCTCATTGCATTTCAATGGTTCAATATTGACAAAAAACATTCCAATATATCTTATAACCTGAACATTTCATTTTGTTAAGAAACATAACGAAATACCCTAGTTCTACATTCAACACCGAGGAGTGGAGAAGGAGGAGGTGGACTTTTAGCTCACCGACTCGGGTGTAGAGGAAGTAGAGGTCGCTCGGATGACGATCACTTCAAGGAGACACGACAATACAAAGCCTGCATAATCCACCGAGTGAAAACTTTAGATCATCAAATCTCATATAGCATTCTTTGATGATAAAGTGATAATGACATAAAAATAATTAAATTTTCCAATACATTTCTATATTGAAAAACAAAATTACAAAAAAATTATATACCGAAATTTTCTTACTAAATTTTTTTATTACTAAATCTGATTCCTAAAAAATTATCATATATTATTCTAATAGATTTCTATAATTGTAAATTTTCTATACCTAAAAAATTATATTACTAAATTTTCTATTACAAAAACTTTTTTATATTCAAAAAACCTATTCACTATTCTATTAAGCACTTACTATAAATAAACTAGTTCTATTAAGCACTTACTATAAATAAACTAGTTCTATTAACCACTTCCTAAATAAACTGTTTCTATTAAACACTTACTAAAAACAGTAAAAAAAACTACAT
>NC_057801.1:813475662-813480818 GCF_018294505.1 Triticum aestivum
ATATATATATATATATATATATATATATATATATATATCATCGAATGTCTCACAACCAACACCATTAATTATTCACACATACACATGTATATATATATATATATATATACAATTTCTCCTACATGTTGCCTTGGTGCCTTCGGAGCACGGTGACAAGTGGTTCATGGGGGCGGTAGCGGGTAATAGTATTCTCCTTTGGGATCTATGACCTGGTCGAGCAAAAACCCCGCTATTTCCTCTTGAAGTGCTAGTATGCGGTCCGTTGGTTGGAGCTGCTCCCGCACCTCTCTGAACTGTTAAGAAGGGGATCAATATGCATGTGTATTAGTTGTGTGACTAGATATCGATAATGGTGTGAATAGTGTTTTGACAAACGTACCCAGTCCTGTCTTTGAGATCTGCTCCTTTCGGACGCTATCATGCGAATGTTCTGGCAAATGTACTATGCACATAGATCATTTCCCGGCGCCTGCTTCAGGGCCTTTACGAGAATGGAATTGAATCAGATAATCATTAATCAAGCATGATAATTAATTAATGGTATTGAAACAAGAATTAAAGAGATGGTACCTAGCTAGGTAGCTAGTACTACTTAATTACTTACCTTTGGTCGATACCAAAACAGCTTTTTTGCCCATTTGTCTGGAGTCACCATGATGAACTTTGCCCAAGCCCTGCCCGCCAGCAAAGAAAATTAATAAAGGGGTTATTAAATAGTTCATATCAGGAAATGACGAACTAAATAGGCCGAGATATAGTTAATAATGATTGATATTACCTGTTGACTATCCCCTTCAAGATGGTGTAGTCACTTTCTTTTTTAAGTAGTGAGTCGAGTACTTCAACTTTTCCTTCGTCAACTTTAATGGCTAACAAGATCCAGTGGAAACTACATGCGCACACGTTTGCATATCTTAATTAAGCGGGCATGTGCATAATACTAATCAACTACCGAAAATCCTATACACTTAATTATTAACATCTAGCTAGTTAGTAAGCAAAAACAGAATTTGTAGTACAAGACAATGTGACTCACAGGAAGTTGTAAGGAAGTAGTATATCTTCATTGGTATTGAGGCGCTTGAAGAACTCTAGCATGCTTTCCTCTAAACTTGCTTGACAACTTGGAAGATTCCATGTGTACTCACTAATGGTATTTGGGTCAATGAACCCAATGCCATAGCGTCCAGATTTTTTCATTTCATACACATTCATCCTGCATATAATACCACAGAAAAGAATATAGTGAGGATAATTACATGTAATGATTGATAAAAACGATCACTACAGCTAGCTTGAGACTTAAATTACAGAAAGAAATCACTTATAGACAATAGCAACTGACGATAGATTTGTCGAGTGCGTCTTGATTGTATAACTGAAATAGTTCTGAATACTCAACGGACAGAGCTTTCACATGGAAGTAATGCTCCTCCTTGACATTCACCATGAGGGACACTCGATTGGAAATCTTGGTAATATTCATGTACCATTGATGCAATTCATACATTCTCGTTGGGAGGTTCTTGACCTTGTCTGGCTCGACCAAAGGTTGGCCCCGGACATATTTCCGTTTTATTATCTCCACTCTAAGCGGAGACATGGGCTCGATTTCGAGGAGTTGTCCAACAGTGATCTTGAGCATTTCAGCCTACATTATATGCTCCTCGGTTATTACCACATCGCCCAACTGGGGAACATTAACGGTTTGCCCACAATAATATTGGGCGCGCGTACTCTCATGTGTTGTTGGCACAACAAGCAGGGGGATCAATTGTGTCACCTGTTCTCCCAGCTGGGGAACGGTTTTCCAGCTTTTTTGATAGCTGCTTGTTGGCTCGAGCTCGAGCTCGCTTCCTTCTGTAGTCGTGCTCGATGTAGCTTCCTGATTTGGCGCTCATAGTCTGAGTCAACAGGCTTGGGAGCTGGTTTTCTTGCCATATGAATAAAGTGGTCAATAACTTTCTCAGGCACTTTCTCCCTTGGCGGCGGTGCCGGTTTCGGTCCAAAATGTGCGTCCACTTGGGCCCGCACTATGGCTGCGTTTTGCTCCTCGGTCATGTCTTAAGGCCTCTGAGGAAGAGGAGTGAGGCATGGACCATATTTATATCGCTTGTCTTTGCCTGTACTTCATGTACTATCTCGACTCGTACCGCTACGCACCATAGCTACGGCGTGTCTCTTCTGTGATTGCTGAGACGGCGAAGACGGCTGACGTGGCTGAGTTGGAGAAAGAGGAGTGGCCTGACGCTGTGCCTGACTTGAAGCAGGAGGTGTGGCCTGACACGGTGTCGGACTTGAAACAGGAGGAGTGGCCTGACGCTCTGCTGGACTTGAAACAGGAGGAGTGGCCTCACGCGTTCGTGGACTTGGAGGAGGTGGCGGAGTTCAAGGAGGAGTTGGCTCACGCATTCGTGGACTTGGAGGAGCGGGAGTCTGCTGACTCGGTGGCGGACTTCGAGGAGGAGTCGGCATACGCGGTGTCGGTGGACTTCGAAAGATGATGCAATCATTTCTCCATAGGATGATACGATGTATGGCCTCTCCCAGTGTGCGCTCGTCGTCACCTCCAGGAATGTCAAGCACTAGCCTCAAATATGGGTCCACCACTTCATCAACCAAGACACGAGCATAGCCCACTGGAATCGGGGTGCAATGAAAGGTTGCTTCGGGGGTAATTGTAAAAGCAACGGCGTCCGCCACCTTCATGGATATGTTCTTCATTTTGGAGTGTAGCTCATAGTTAGTGTTCTCTATGATGTCATCCACAGGGTATGTATCCAGTAGTGTGTCGCCCGGGGCGGAACCAACGCTGCTTCTCGGCGTGGATGGGACTGTGCTATCCAATGTTGGACGATCATCCGCTTGCTGTTGCCGTTGCTGAGACCCCCTTTCCTGGCTAAGTGAGTCGATCTGCTGCTGCTGCTGCTGGAATTTGAGTGCCAAGTCCGCGTGCCTTGCTTCTAGGCCTTGAAGGCGTTCTGCGTCCTGCTTCCTCTGCTCCTCCTCCAGCTTCCTCTTCTTCTCCTCCTCCATCTTCTTCTTGCACGGGTCCTGTAGTCATCGTTCCATTCCGAAAAGCCCTCATACCAGGGAATAATGCCCTTGCCTCGTGTTCTTCCCAGGTGTTCAGGATTTCCCAGGGCGCGCGTAAGCTTCTCGTTCTCTCTGTTGGGCGTGAACAACCCCTTTTGAGCATCTTCTATTGCGTCAAGTATCTTTTGTTCGGCTCCTTTTAGACTTTCCTTCTTTGAAACCAGGCCTGTCTTCGAGTCCAACGCCCCCCATGCACATAGAACCAAGTTCTGCACCTGGGGGGCAGCTCCTAGGAACCGGAGTCACCCCTGCATCCTCCATCTCTTGCTTAGACTTATCCCACTTAGGCATTCCCACCGCGTAGCCACCTAGACCCAGCCTATGGAACTGTGTCTTTTTTGCGGCATTGGCCTTGTTTTTTCTCGACCGTTCCTTAGATAATTCTGATTCCTTGAATTTCACGAAAGCGGCCCAGTGTTCTCTTTGCTTCTCCAGTGTTCCCTTGAATTCTGGAGTCTTCCTTTCTGCAACGAGGTAGTTGGCCCATACAGTTTTCTTGTGGGTGTTGCATGCAATTGCCATCTTCTTAAGAGCAGCGGCCTTGACTTTCTGCACATCTGCATCAGTGAAATAATCTGGTAGGGTGAAATTTTCCATCAGAGATTCCCAAAGGTTCTTTTTTTGCTCTGTCGTCGACCCAAGTAACATCTGGACGTTTAGTTTTTGGCACTTTCCATTCTTGAATGGAGATCGGGAGTTGGTCCTTCACAAGAACTCCGCACTGATGAGTCCACTTGTTCGCAATGTTCTTAGGCGTGAGGGGTTTGCCACTAGCTTTGATGGAGTCGATGTTGTACTTTAGACCCTCCTTCAACTTTTTGCCCGGGCGTCGCTTTGTCCTGCCGTCTCTAGAAGCAGATTCGCTTGATCCGGAGGGCTGAAAGAAGAAAGATCGATTCGTCAATATATCTTCAAATAAAAAAATTGATGATCACCAGAGGCCTGCTTATATAAATATACCTCGCCGGTAGTCTTTGTTATTTCAAGATCAACATTATTGTCTGTGTCATCACAAACATTGTCTGCGTCATCATAATCATAATCATAGTTCATGACTTCATCAGCTCGGTCGTCGAGATCGAATATCTTATCATCACCCTCTCCGGTATTTTTCAGATATTAGGAGCCGTCATCTGCTTCATTCAGCTCATCTAGCCTGGAAGGGTTGCGTATGATCTCAAACAATTCCTCTTCTCTCTCTCTGCCGGTATTGTCCGCCGTAGCTTTTACTTAACTAATACAGAAGAAATATAAAACAATTTAGTATTCAAATTACAATGCATGGATGCAATCAATAAGGAAAAACCGAATCATATAGTACATAATATACATCATCTCAATTAATATATAATCTCGAATACATCGTCTCGAATATTATATATCGAATACATCACTGGCTAGGTACCTAATAAAGATCGAATACTACAAAAGAATCTAGGCCACTCGCAGTTCCTGGGGCGCGGGCGGTGGACACACAAAGAGAAGGAACCATCACAGGATCATATCTCTGGTCATCTGCCCAAAGAACCTGCCAAGTATTGGAGAACCTGACGTCCATAGCAGCCATGTAGCGATGGGCGTGCTCGTTCCTCCTCCCTGACACGGCGACACACCACCTCCGGCAGGGCCGACTCCCTCTGCACCGAATGTGGCACACGCGAACGCCACCAAAGGAGATTAGGGTTGACGACGGGACCCGAGGCCGGGTTCCTCACCAAGCGGCGCACCCCTCCAGGTAGCACCTCCCAGTGCTAGCCCGGCGGAGCCTAGTCCCGGACATGGGTCAGCCGGACGTCGGCCCGAACGGGTCGACGGCGAGGATGCGGGCCGGGCATCGTCGAGAATAAATACTATATGCCCGCAAAAAGTAACATTTTTTAAATGATTGGATTGTGATAACTAAAATTCTATATGCAAATTCTAACAATTTGACATTAATCTAATTCATCTAATGTGTGTGGGGGGGGGACATGGCGGCCGGTGCAGGAGCTCACCGGCGAGGCGCGGCAACGGGCGGCGGCGACGGGGACGGAGACGGGCAGTGACGAGGACAATGGGGA
>NC_057801.1:813480994-813543152 GCF_018294505.1 Triticum aestivum
TATATAGAAGGCACCTTTAGTACCGGTTGGAGCCACCAACCGGTACTAAAGGTCTGTTTTGGCTAGGCCAAGCGGCGGGAAGCGCCCCCCCCCTTTAGTACCGGGTGGTGGCTACAGCCGGTACTAACGACCCCCCCCCCCCCTTAGTACCGGTTGGTGCCACGACCCGGTACTAAAGGTGTGTGCTGGCGCAGGTTCGGTGCGGCAAGTTTAGTCCCACCTCGCTAGCCGAGGGGCGTCCGCATTGGTTTATAAGCCCAGTGCGGTAACTCTCTCAAGCTCCTCTCCAAAGCAGACCTACTGGGCCTACTTGTTCTCTGCTGTCCTGTGGGCCTACTAGGCCTTTGCGGGCCTGCATCTTGGCCCAACAACACGTTGGGTTCTAGTCGTATGCAGGTCGCTCTGGCCCAGTAGGCGGGCTTTTTAATTTTCTTATTTTTTTTGCTTTATTTATTTTTGCTTTATTTATTTTTGAATTGTTTTTTGCTGTATTTAGAGTTTCTTTGTGAATATTTTTGCTTTAGGTACAAAAAATTACAAACTTTCTGTTAGTGCCGGTAGTTTTCAAATTTGAATAGTTTAAACTTTGAATTATTTGAAATTTGTGTGAATCACTAGTTTGTGAATAACTTAACTTTGAAAATAGATTTTTCAGTGATTCTTTTTTTTATGTTTAATATTAGTGTGTTTTATCATTATATTCAATTTGGTAATGCTTAGGTTATTTAAAAAATGAAATGCCTTTGTAACAGATGAGTTTTCATCCGAAACCCTGATACTTCGAAAGTGATTGGCCATTTTGTGCACGAAGTGCATCCAGTTTTTGCGGTAACCCTCTCTACTATTTTGCACATGCTATGTGCGTGATATTATGATACCATGCCAACTTTCAACCTTTTCTGAGTTCATTTGAAATGCTTTTTAATTTCAGGGTCATTTAGCTGAAAAAATCAGTAAATGCATGAAAGAATTTGTTTGCACATAAAATTTCTTCGCATTTCAAATGCCAAAACATATAACTACCCTAACTATTATAGAGATTCTCTCCTGGGTGTGAAACACAGAAGAAAATGATGATAGTGAACCCGATCAGATCCCAGATCTTTGGTTGTGAAAGTTTTTCTTCGCGTGTGTCCCTTTGCGCCGTAGCCATGGACAATCTTCATCATTTAACTGGATGCTCGGGTCAATATTCACTTTGAATGGAGCAATTTCATCAAACTTTTCATAATCTTCGGACATGTCTGTCTTGTCATCCACTCCGGCGATGTTTCTTTTCCCTGAAAGAACTATGTGGCGCTTTGGCTCATCGTATGATCCATTCGCTTCCTTATCTTTTCTTTTTCTCGGCCTGGTAGACATGTGTTTCACAAAAAACCTGCGCCACATCATTGGCTAGGACGAATGGTTCGTCTGCATACGCAAGATTGTTGAGATCCACTATTGTCACTCCGTACTGCGGGTCTTCCGTTACCTCGCCTCGTGTCATATTGACCCATTTGCACCGAAACGAAGAGACCTTCAAACCACCTCCATAGTTAAGTTCCAATATGTCCTCTATGTAACCATAATATGTTTCCTTTCCCGTGTTGGTTGTTGCATCAAAGCGGACACCACTGTTTTGGTTGGTGCTCTTCTTATCTTGGGCGATCGTGTAAAATGTATTCCCATTTATCTCATACCCTTTGAAAGTCATTATATTCGAAGATGGTAACTGGGACAGCGAGTACATGTCATCTTCATTATCGCCATCATGCATGGCACGTTTCTGCAAGCAACCAGTGAAAGTCCTCGTTTGTTCATGTGTAATCCAGTCGTCAGACTGTTCCGGGTGTTTGGAGTGTAGAAAATTCTTGTGTTCCTTCATATACGGAGCCACCAAGGCGGAATTCTGTAGAACTGTGTAGTGTGCTTCAGTGAGAGAATGCCCGTCCATACATATTATTTGATCCCCTCCTAGCGTGACTTTTCCATCCAGTCTACCCTTATGCCGCGATTCAGGAACACCAATCGGCTTAAGGTCAGGAATAAAGTCAACACAAAACTCAATGACCTCCTAATTTTCATGGCCCTTTGAGATGCTTCCTTCTGGCCTAGCACGGCTATGAACATATTTCTTCAAGACACCCATGAACCTCTCAAAGGGGAACATATTGTGTAGAAATACAGGACCCAAAACGTTAATCTCTTCGCAAAGGTGAACTAGGAAGTGCGTCATGATGTTGAAGAAGGGTGGTGGGAACACCAACTCGAAACTGATAAGACATTGCACCAAATCATTCTGTAACCTTGGTATGATTTCTGGATCGATTACCTTCTGAGAGATTGCATTGAGGAATTCACATAGCTTCACAATGGCTAATCAAACGTTTTCTGGTAGAAGCCCCCTCAATGCAACCGGAAGCAGTTGCGTCATAATCACGCGGCAGTCATGAGACTTTAGGTTCTGGAACTTTTTCTCTGCCATATTTATTATTCCCTTTATATTCGACTAGAAGACAGATGGTACCTTCATACTGAGTAGGCATTCAAAGAAGATTTCCTTCTCTTCTTTGGTAAGAGCGTAGCTGGCATGACCCTGATGTACGCCATCTTTTTCGTGCATATGTTGCTGGTTATCCCGTGCCTCTGGTGTATCTTTTGTCTTCCCATACACTCCGAAGAAGCCAAGCAGGGTCATGCAAAGATTCTTCGTCACGTGCATCACGTCGATTGCAGAGAGGACCTCTAGGTCTTTCCAATATGGCAGGTCCCAAAATATAGATTTCTTCTTCCACATGGGTGCGCGTCCGTCAGCGTCCTTCGGAACAGGTTGTCCGCCAGGACCCTTTCCAAAGATTACCTTCAAATCTTTGACCATATCATGTACATCAGCACCAGTACGGTGGCGAGGCTTCGTCCGGTGATCCGCCTCACCTTTGAAATGCTTGCCTTTCTTTCTTACGGGATGCCTGCTTGGAAGAAATCGACGATGTCCCAGGTACACATTCTTCCTACAACTGTCCAAATATATACTGTCGGTATCATCCAAACAGTGCGTGCATCCGCGGTATCCCTTGTTTGTCTGTCCTGAAAGGTTACTGAGAGTAGGCCAATCATTGATGGTAACGAACAGCAACGCCTTTAGGTCAAATTCTTCCTGTTTGTGCTCATCCCATGCACGTACACCTTTTCCATTCCACAGCTGTAATAGTTCTTCAACTAATGGCCTTAGGTACGCATCAATGTCGTCGCCGGGTTGCTTAGGGCCTTGGATGATCATTGGCATCATAATGAACTTCCGCTTCATGCACAACCAAGGAGGAAGGTTATACAAACATAGTCACAGGCCACGTGCTATGGTTGTTGCTCTGCTCCCCAAAAGGATTAAGGCCATCTGCGCTTAGACCAAACCATACGTTCCTTGGGTCACCTGCAAACTCCTCCCCTGTACTTTCTCTCGATTTTTCACCACTGCGACCCGTCAGCGGGTACTCTCAACTTTTCTTCTTTCTTACGGTCTTCTCCGTGCCATCGCATCGCCTTCGCATGCTCTTTGTTTTGGAACAAACGTTTCAACCGTGGTATTATAGGAGCATACCACATCACCTTGGCAGGAATCTTCTTCCTGGGGCGCTCGCCCTCGACATCACCAGGGTCATCGCGATTGATCTTATAATGCAATGCACTGCATACCGGGCAAGCGTTTAAATCCTTGTACTCACCGCGGTAGACGATGCATTCATTAGGGCATGCATGTATCTTTTGCACCTCTAACCCTAGAGGGCAGACAACCTTCTTTGCTTCATACGTACTCTCGGGCAATTCGTTGTCCTTTGGAAGCATATTCTTTATCATTACCAGCAACTTTCCAAATCCCTTGTCAGATACACCATTCTATGCCTTCCATTGCAGCAATTCCAGTGTGGTGCCCAACTTTTTTTTGTCAGCTTTGCAATTCGGGTACAACAATTTCTTGTGATCCTCTAACATGCGCTGCAACTTCTTCTTCTCCAAATCACTTGCGTAGTTTCTCTTTGCATTGGCAATGGCCCGACCTAGATCATCAGCGGGCTCATCTGATGCCTCTTCTTCAGCTTCTTCCCGCATTGCCGGCTCAGCTTCTTCCCCCTATTGTTGTATCATCGTATTCAGGGAACCCATGGCCAGGATAGCTGTTGTCGTCCTCTTCTTCTTCATTGTGTTCCACCATAACCCCTCTTTCTCCATGCTTGGTCCAAACATTATAGTGGGGCATGAAACCGGACTCAAATAGGTGGACGTGAATGGTTCTTGACATTCAGTAATTGTGACCATTCTTACAGCCAGCACATGGACAAGGCATAAAACCATCCGCCCGCTTGTTTGCCTCAGCGGCAAGCAGAAAAGTGTGCACGCCATTAATGAACTCGGGAGAGCATCGGTTATCATACATCCATTGTCGGCTCATCTTCATTACACAACACCAAATAGACCAAATTAATACATGTTCATACATAAAGTTCATACATATATATAGTTCATACAACACTTAAATGCAACAAACAAATAACTCTCTAGCTAAACCATTCAAATGCAACAACAAATGCGATCAAGATTGCAACTAAGGTAACAATTGATCCAACAGCATAATGATACCAAGCCTCACTATCAATGGCATATTTCTTTCTAATCTTCAAGCACATTTTCTCCATCTTGATCTTGTGATCGTCGATGACATAGGTAACATGCAACTCCAATTCCATCTTCTCCCCCTCAATTCTTTTCAATTTTTCTTTCAAATACTCATTTTCTCTTTCAACTAAATTTAACCTCTCGATGATAGGGGCGGTTGGAATTTCCGGTTCACATACCTCCTAGATAAAAATATCCATGTCAACTTGATGGGCATAATTTGTCATAAACATGAAATGCAACAACTAGTTTTAAAGGAGAATATACCACATCCGAATCATAACAAGGACGAGGGCCGATGGGGACGGATATCAAAACCATGGCACTATGTATAACAAACAACGTAGGGGTAAGATAATTATACGAGTAACTATATATCCAAATCACACAAACATCAATTTGGTAATGTAAAACATTCATGAACAAGAGCCTCACCAGAAGGCGGTGCCTACGACGGGACGGTGCGGGAGATCGACGGTGGTTACGACGGAGATTTAGAAGGCACTAAGTAAACCACACCTACATATGCAAACTAAGTGTTATTTTTGACCTCAAATTGCATATAAATCAAATACTAGCACATATAATTCCTCCCAAATTACTAAACTCACAAATTAATCACTATACAAAGCATTGCAAGAGCTAATCTAGCAATGAGAGATGAAAGGACAAAGTTGCTAACCTTTGTGATCATTTGAATGGATGGGGGCCTTCAAATCAGGACAAATTTTGGGCAAAATGTGTGATGATCTCGAGGAAGAGGGGAAGAACAAAGGAGGAGAGGGGAAAGAGGAAGAACAGAGCGAGCTCGGGTGGATGAAGGGTTTATGTAGGACGACCTTTAGTACCGGTTCGTAACACAAACCGGTACTAAAGGTGCTGGAGGGGCCCCAGACTGACAACATCCTGCCACTACTCACTTTAGTACCAGTTTGTGGCACGAACCAGTGCTAAAGGTTCGCCACGAACTGCTACTAATGAGAGCGGCCGTCTAGCCGTTGGAACCGGCACTAATGGACATATTAGTGCCGGCTAAAAATCAAACCGGCACTAATGTGCTTCACATTTGACCCTTTTTCTACTAGTGATGGGAGATCGAGTGAGAGTTGGAGTGGGTAACCTACATAGCAGTAACGCGTGTTCGGGGAAAGCGCTAGTGCTAAACTACCTAGCAGTAGTGCATTTCAAGGGAACGCGCTACTACTATACTTAGCTTCGCGGAAACGGTGGGGCAATTTTAGAGTAGCGCTTTTTGCACCAGCCGCACTACTGCTATGTAAATAGCAGTAGTGCCTTCTATTGACACACGCTACTGCTAAGTAGCAGTAGCGCCCTATTTCATCCAGCGCTACTGCTAAAGTTCTGTGTATAAGGCCTTCCCTAGTAGTGCGATGACCATGTGAGTAGTCATGCGCGGACTACAGGTCCATAACAATAGTTATGTGGCAATGTGTCCATAATAGTAATTTTGTGGCTTCTACTCTCTCACGTTCTTCATTGTAAAGATCACATGAACCGCGTAATATGATTGTGATCATATTGATGTAATCTTGATATGTTTATTGCGGTGTGATGAATTGTTGCTTTTATGATCTGATTATATATGAATTTTTCTTTGCTGCATTATTCAAAGATGTGCATCCTCTTCGGTCTAGTAGTTTATTTCTTGACCCATTTAGAAGAATGATCTTCAAGAGAGTGGTATGCATTCGTTGGGATTAACCTTGTAAGTAGTATATATCTTGGTGAAAGTAATATATAAGGGTTTTGTATTGTGTTATTGTCACAGAGAATTAAAAGATAGTTAGCTAATTGCCGCGGTGCAGAGCTCATGGTAAAGAGAATATATTATCAGCATTATTTCAACTTATTTAATGCCATATTTTGTTTTATGACTAATATTTTCAGATGTATGAACAATTTTGGTCTTTGAATGGAGTAGTAGCTATAGATGCATGTTTTTAAGTGTTCTATTAATTAAGGACGTAATGGATACATGCAGTCATAACATGTATAAGCATAAACATTGCAATTTAACCGATACAAAATTGTAATTTGAATACCTTGACTATGCTATCTGGAGAGATGTCACAAGTGAATGTATGGATCTCGGTCCTTTTATCCTCATAAGTACAATTTCTTTTCAACATTTTCTGTTTTTTAATATTCGGAATCTTTTACATTTGCATACAAATTTATTCGCACATGCTGATACATTATTCCTTGTAACTAGCAAATCTAGTGAGGTTGACACCCTAGCTAGACAAGTCGGGGACCAACGACAAAGATTCTTAGTTGAAAGCAGGGTTGATCATTGGACACATAGATGAAATCTGCAAATTGATATCCTTGCTTCCCGTTGAGGGAGAATTCTTCTCTTGCCAGTTTCCACAAATCCTTGATCTTGTGGGTCCAACATTTTTTCCATAATATAGCAAGGAAACATCAAGGGGTGATGGAGAAAGAGAGGCCACACCGTCGTGTGCTGCTGCCTAGGGCATGGCCCATGCGGGGCCGACCACGGCAATGACAGGAGATGCTAAGGACAAAGCTCGAGATGTCGCAGCGGCGATCCCCCTCCCCCGCGTGTGTAGCCCGGGAGAACTACACGGGGCCAAGCATGTTCTTTTTTGAATTTTTTATCTTGTGCGATCGTGTATTGTGTGGAGACAATAAGTCCACCAGTTCATCATCCGGAGCCACCAGATCTCCATCCCAAGCTCATAGTGTCTCCGCCCAATCTTTGATTCGTTCCACCATTGCATGTTCTTCATGACGCTCCTACCGTCCTTACCCATGAAGCCATCAGGGAGTATATTTTAGTCATGTCAGTTTGTTGGTTATATGAATTTTAAATAAATGTGACCCCATTTTACATGCCCCTTGCCCTAAATTCATAGCGACGACCTTGTCATATAACACTATAGAAGGCACTAGAAAAAATTGCATCGAAACCAATGCAATAAAGAGCGCCACTTAGTATAACTTGTTGAAACTGACCTTGGGCCTTAGAGACATGAGAGCCTTTCTTTTGCCGGTGCGGGAATGCGACGCGTAAACCACTGCACTTGTGTGCTATTCGATTTGGGATGCACAACCGCTGGATTAGCCATTTGCAATTGTGGGAGCTAGCTAGCCGATTAAACACACCGGCTGCGGCATGGCTGGTAGTGCACGTAGATATGTGTGATGAAGGTTTGCGCACGCGATGTCAAGTAATTAAGGCGTCAGCCAACATGTGTGCGTAGGAAGAAGAAAATGATGTAATGTAGTCTTTTTTCAACATTTTCAAATTCCAAGCTCACCAAAGCCCAGTCTCCAAAACTTCACTCTTTTCATTACCCGCTTGTCCATTGTCATGGATGCATATAGTCCAGCTAATTACAAAATGTATTACAAAGTCACCAATAATGGCCTTACAAGAAGGAGTGAAAGACCGACAACATAGAGACTCGGAGGAAAGAAAGATGTATCCTGTCAACCTAGACTACAATATATATTAACAAGCCTAACATTGGCATGTCATCCAAATCGGTACATAAATATATATGAGATTTTAAACACCTGAATTCGGTCCCTCCCACCCCCCATGCTAACAGCGAGTCTCCAAACCAGCATGCTTATGTGCCGTTGAGATGGAAACACACATCTAGACTCACCCACTTATTAGTTATTTTCCTTGAATCCTGTAAGAAGGGGATCCTTCTTACCATCCCACTTGTTCAACCTTTTATGTGCCTCCTCTACCTGAAGAATGTAGAAAAGTTAACCAATACAGTTTAGTAGTGTATTTTTCTCAACGCAGTATGAAGAAGGTTCTAAATCATGTGGTGGAGGAATGGTGATGATCAAGCAATATATGTGCATGTTACATTTATGACAACATATATGGCGACAACGAAAGCTTGATTGTATCCTTGGTCATCAGGGAATTAATTTAGTATTCATCATTTACACTATTGTACAAAAGAAAGGAAATGTAAATTCAATTTATGCACTATAGGTTTAATAGCATGGAATACCTCTTTTGTCCAGTCAGTTCTTATGGTGACCCACAACAGAATGGCTGTCTGCAAGGCCGTTCCCCCAATCAAACCACCCCAAATACCCTTCAAGCAGGCATATGATTCCATTAACATACGTTAGGACACATAACTGAAGATTTTTCCATCACGAAATATATTTGAAAATTTTCACAACCAGATCCATCACCTTTGCGCCAAGATTGAAGAAAAACCCAAGAACAACACCGAGTGGAACGCCTACGATGTAGTAAGAGCCGACATTCACGTAGGCAACAAATTGTTGCCATCCACATCCAACAGCAACACCTGATGTTTCCACACATGTTAGTAAATTTCAATCATTATGAATATGTAGTATCTCAAGAGAGAAAATATGAATCACAAAACATGGTAGACTTGTTTCCCTCATTTGTACCTTCACTTCTTTCCACTAAGGGCCTACACCTTGTATAACCCTATTCTTTTTTTGTATTTTGATACTATAAAAACTAATCACAGTACAAAAACCAACTATATCCCTAAAATATGTGTTATCTCGTTACGAAAAAATTTATATCTCAAAACATGATAGACATGTTTCCCTCATTTGCACCTTGATTCTCTTTTTCCTAAGGCTCTGCATCTTGTAGTATCAATTCTTTCTTTTTTCCTTTTCTTATGTGAAAAGATAGTACTATGTTCTTTTCTTGTACATAATACTATACAAACTAATAAAACCATGGTAGGGAAACCTACTATAGTCCTAAAAAACACGATAGAACTATAAAGGACTAGCCTAGAACTTGAGAGAGAACTTTGCACTATAAATAAATTGGAGATATGTTTAACACATATGACGCAGTTGCCCCACAAATACGAAAGAGTCTAGAGTCATTTCAAATATAGGTGAAGGTCATCTCGCAATACTATGGTACGTTATAATTTAGTAACTATGGAAAAATATAGAATGGATTAAAAAATGAAATTGCACAGGAGCTGTAATGTTAAACAAACAGAAATGGGCTCCTATTGTTCTAATAATATACTTGCCATCTACCCTTTCTATAATTTTGTATTAATAGACTAGTCAAGAATCAAGAAATCACATGTTCTTCATGTCAAAAGTGTCTAAAATTACCTGTCAGTACAGGTTGAATGCCACCGAGAACGAGCGTGACGGCGAGAAATGGGCAGAGATCCGCCACCGCATCCGAAACTGCTTCACCATCTGTGAACAAGTAGCTAATGTGGTTGCGAAGGCAGAGGATCACAATAGCAAGGATGGTAGAGATTGTCGCAGAGATTCCAGTCACGACCCACACAGAGAAAAATGCAGACTTTGGGTTGCCGGCGCCAAGCTCGTTGCTCACTCTCACACTGAAGTGAAAACGTATCAATTAGTTAGTTTGAGTACTTACCTAGTTGTCAGTAGTCAATGCTAATGTTTATCAAGGCCTTTGAGTATAGACTTGCGAACCTTGCAGCGGCATTGAACCCAACAGAGATCATGAACACCCAACCATAAATCGTCATACTGTACCGGCCAAACGAACACATGAAATTTAATCAGCCCCAACTCTGAAGATTGATTACTAGGAACAATAGTAAGACTTAATGTCCAGTGATACTCACCATATAGAGAGGGAATCCAGGGCAATCTCGGGGTTGGGGAGTAATCCAGCAATGATCACCAGGACCTGAAAGTACCATGCCTCAAGGCACAACATCACGGCAGACGCGGCGGAGAGCTTGAAGAAACTCGGCAAACCGGAGAAGGCCTGCCAACTTAACCCTGTCCACGTGTGCCGGCATGTCGGGCTGACGACGATGTACACGAATTGCGCGGCGACTATGATCCACCAGCTCACGCTCAGCACCAATGAGGCACCGAGCAGCCCAAGGCCAACCTTGTACATGAGCACCCAGCTCATCAGCACATGTAGAACGAGTGTTGCCGTCGAGATGTAAGCACTTGGCAAGACGATGCTCTGGGCTTGCAGGAACTTCTGAATGGGGAAGTTGACGGCGTACGCGAAGATCTGAGGAATCAGGCCGTAAACGAAGATCGATGTGGCGTGGGCTATCTCCAGTGACTGTCCCATCAATAAGAGGAGTGGCTCCGATAAAGCGTACATCACAGCAAGTGGTATGCCGGTTAAGCCCAACAGTATGACAGAGCGCTGTAGGTAGATTCCGAGCATGTCGTACTTGTGTGCACCGTAGGCCTGCCCACAGAGGGTCTCCACTGCACTGCCCATGCCCAGCTGCAAACATGTAATGTCATAATTGTTAGGATTGTCACAAACGGCAATTCTAGCTAACTTGTACCTTAGATTTAGGATAAACTAGGACTACATACAGAAAAAAAGGTAAGGCACAACTGAAATGAGCTTATTATTTTTCAGAATATCGAATGTGATTATGGTTCACAATGATCTATCCAAGTGCAATGTGTTGTAGCACTACACCCTTAATTCGGTTCCTCTTTTGTCTTCATTTGAAGTTTCATGGAGTTTCATCCCTCTTGATCAGATTCATCATTACGAGTTTCAAAGAGTTTCATATTGCTCCCTCCATGTCCTCTAATTTTTCATCTTACATAATTTGCAAAACAATTTAGTATGTTCTTTGAAAGAGCATCTAAACGTGTTTGATTTGCTAGGTTTCCGGGCAGACTTCTTATACTAGCAGTGTAACACTAAGTAAAATGTACAAAAACATGTGAAATGAACAAAATAGCTTATAAAATTAATTAATTAACAAATATGGAAAAAGGTACTGAATAACACAAAAACATTAATGAAGAAAAATGAGCATTAAACAGTGAAGGAAAACTGTTGAGCAACAAGCAAGGAAACTTATGAATCTCAACAAGCTCCCTGAAATTCAAAGCGACTTGGTATATTGTGTGCCTAATGAAAAACTTAATAGAGTTTCATGGAGCTTCGCCTCTCTTAATCAAATTCATCATTATGAGTTTCATATTGCTCCCTCCATGTCCTCTAATTATTATTCTGACATAACTTGCAATACGATTTTGTATGTTTCTTAGGAAAACAGCATGTGCAAGTGCTTTGAAGAAAACAAGGAAAGATTTTCAAGTGGTTCACCGTTTGGTGGATGCATGATTGATTTGCTCGGTTTTCAGGCAGACTTCTTATATATAGTAGTAGTATTACACTAAGTAAACTGTACAATAATATATGAAACAAACAAAATAGCTTTTAAGACTAATGAATTAACAAATAAGGACTAAGGTAAATAACACCAAAACAATCAAGGAAAAAATGGAAATTAAACAGTGAAGAGAAACTGTTGATCAACAACCAAGGTGACTTGTC
Source organism: Triticum aestivum (assembly GCF_018294505.1). Classification (NCBI taxonomy): domain Eukaryota; kingdom Viridiplantae; phylum Streptophyta; class Magnoliopsida; order Poales; family Poaceae; genus Triticum; species Triticum aestivum. Next base: position 813,492,993 of record NC_057801.1, read on the forward strand.
AATCTCAATAGATTAAGCACATTGAAAATTCAAAGCCGCATATAATCTGTGTCTCGCGTGATTACAGAGTAGGTGCATCTGGTCCCTAGTCTTCCGTTTATGTGCAGCGTCCTTGGAAAATCAATGAGCTGACAGCTACAGCATCATGATTCGTACTACAACTAAGTGGGGTCAAAATAGTACTTTAGAGTTTTGATTAGAGGACAAACATTCCAAATGACATGGGATATGAATCCGTCCAATGCTAAATTTTACTAAAAAATGGTTTCGCCCCATTTTATATATAAAGCATCAAACACGAAGCACCCAATACAAACGCACGCCACCACCATCCACGCACACACCCAAGGCATGATACATAGGTGTTGAGCGCAGCAACACCACCGCTAGCACTACAACTGTGAAGAGAGGAAGCCGCATACGACGAACCGTGGGCTCCAAGGCGGCGCCTTCAGGAAGGATACAACACTGGAGCGCCGCCACCGCCCGTTCAGAGGATCAGGGTTTCCCCCGAAGCCGCACAACGGGCAACGAGAGTTGCGACGACGCCTTCAAGAAGGGAACGAGTTTCGCCGCCATCGATCCGTCCAAGATAGAACAGGTTTTCACCCCGGTCAACACTCACCGCCACCGAACGCCACACCCCGGCTACCTGCCGCCCACACGGCCATGGCCACCTTGCAGCACCAAGCCACGACCTCTGTTCAAGAGCACTGCGCAACCACCACCAGGGCCGCCGCCCCGGCATCCAAGACCTTGACACCACCTCACGCGAGACCGGCTGCTACCCCAACCAAAGGTACGAGCGGAAAGGTCCCACCTTTCGCAACCCTAGGCGAAACCAGCACCGAGACCCAATAAGCCGGCCACAAGTGGCTTCCATCGACCAGTCCTGCAGCACCGGACGTGAGACGAGCTCGGTCCTGCAACACCGTGCGTGAGACGAGGTTGGTCCTACTGCGCCATGCACGAGATGAGCTCAGTCCTGTTGCACTGTGCACGAGACGAGCTTGGTCCTAACGCATCGGGCGCGAGATGAGTGGCGGACCGCAATTGGGAGAAGGCCAGCCCTTGGACGAACGTAGCGTCCGGACGAGGAGAAGGAGGAGGTTCAAAGGTTGACACAAGCCGCCTACAGACGAACCGATGCCAGGACATGCCAGTCGCCACCACAGCCGACTTGCCAAGCCGTCGTGGAGCCATCCACGGCCGGAGCAGCAGCCACCCCGGGCCACTGCCCAAATTATGCCGCCTAGCAAGCTCCCGGCGTCGGAGCGGCCAGGCACGCACCCGTGCAGCCCGCCACCACCCAACACCAACCCCCAAACATCACGCCGAACGCCGTAAGGACGAAAAGGCCCCACGATGGAGACCCCTGCCCCCGACGAACCAGCCCGCCGCAGCCCACGGACGGCACCGCCAGCCACCGGAAAGGCAGGATTCGTCGCCCAACCCACCGGATCAACGCAGACGCCGAGGACGGAGGCACCAGAGACGACGGGAGGAGGAATCCGCCACCGCCCGATCCTTCGGGCCCCGCCATGGCGCACGCCGCCGCTACCTAGCCACCGCCGCCACACCTATCACGCCGCTGTCACGAAGTCGCCGCCAACCGGCACCAGCTCGTCGCCACACAACCGCGCCGAAGGCCCCCGCTGAGGAGACAGAGCAGCCCCGGCGCCGCTGACGCCTACCGAGCTTCGCCCGGCGCGCCCTCTGATGGCGGTGAGGGAGAGGAGAATGAAGGAGGGAGGGCTCGCCAGCGGCGGTGCTAGGGTTTCTCCCCGGACGCGCTCGCAGGCGCAAGGACACTCCTCCCTTTTTGAAGATGGATGGAGGAGCTCAATGCTAAAATTGAAGTTATAATAAAAATGCCTTTATCAAAAATGACATGAGACCTTTTTTAGGTAGGGCGACGTATAGGTGCCGACGAGGCATATCAATCCATCCATCTCTCGCCATAATCTAATGAGATTGGCTCTTGTCCTACGTACGCTCTCAATTGATTGGTTGGTTGGTTGGATGATTGAGAGAGAGAGGAGAAATATAAACACGATGACAACAGTCTATGATTGATGGGACAGGTCACGTCATTAAACAAGCATATGCTCTGCTTAGGAATTAGTAATTGGCAGTACACCATCATGAAAAACCATATATATTCACCCCGCGTACGGCGTGCTCTGCTTAGAATTTGGGAGAGATGATGGGGCTGATATGGCAGGTTAAAGTCACGCCTTCACTTAAGTGAACACACTACACTAGTAGACGAAAGAAGCTACTCCCTTCGTTCGAAAATACTTGTCATCAAAATAGACAAAAAGGAATGTATCTAGAACTAAAATACATCTAGATACATCCTTTTTATTCATTTTGATGACAAGTATTTCCGGACGGAGGGAGAACTTTATTACTTATCTAGAAATTAATAACATAATAAACTATGCGCAGGAGATTCCTACAGTTTTTCTAAAGGAAACTATCCCTCACTGGCATAATATAAGATGACAGTCATGCACTCTAAAACGTCTTACAAAAAAATTACTGAGCAGTACTACTATGTGGTACAAGACGGGCCAAATCCGGAATACAAGCCATGAGTTGGCTTATGCCAAATACGCCTGCCAACCATAGAGACCACACTCCATCCATAATCCCACCAATAACCATGTGATCTACTGTAGTGACTGGCAACGTCAATAGCCGGCGTCTCTGACATGTACTGTAGTAGGTAGGAAACATCAATGTCACGCTCCGTGGATCTAAGCAGTGGGTGGGCTGTGGCCATCACCTAGCCATTGATTAAGAGAGGAGAATGTCCTCCCAATGTATATGTGCGCGACGACAACAGTCCAAAATACATAGATGGCCACGTACGCATGCATTGTCAATTGTTGCGGCTGCTAGCGAGCGAGCTAGAAAGTGAGCAGGTAGGACGGGGCCAAGTCGCCATGAATGAATGACTGGCTTGTGCCAAGTAGGCCTGCCATGTGCCATACTCCCTATGTTCCTAAATATAAGTCTTTGTAGAGATTTTAATATGGACCACATACGGATGTATGTAGATGCATTTTAGAGTATAGATTCACTCATTTTGCTTCGTATGTAGTCTATAGTGAAATCTCTACAAAGACTTATATTTAGGAACGGAGGGAGTAGATCTCTCGCGAAAGCCACTGGTGTACTTCCACTAATCCGGCCCTACTAACGATCGACAAGAATCTACTCCCACCAATCTAATCTGCGGGTTACCAGAATCTAATCCACTACTTACTGTAACTGGAAACAATAGTACGTACTTGGTCTAATCTAAGCTGTGGGTGGGTGGGTTTGATCTGTGGCCACCAGCTTGCCAGCCGGGGACTACTGCATGCCGGCAAGATCCACGACCGTCAACTCTCAAAGATCTACGTACTACCGAGCATCAACATGTGCTGCTCTCAACCAGCATGGCCATGGGATCCAAGCACGCCGGCCAGAGAAACACAAACATTTGGGTGTACCGACCCGATCGGAGCGACGACGACGTAGAGATGTGAGGGGAGGCGCGTACCAGGAGGCCGTAGGCGAAGGTCTGGACGCCGGTGTTGCCGAGCGAGGCGGCGGCGAGCTCCAGATTCCCCAGGTGGCCAGAGAAGATCTGCGTCGACATGGACATGACGTAGTTGATCATGTACACCACGACCGCCGGCGCCGCCAGCCGCGACAGCAGCCGCAGCTCGACCGCCCCCGCCGCCCACGCGCGCTCCGCCAGCGGCGCCGACGTGTCCGTCAGGATGCTCTCCAGCCGGCACGATGCGGCGCCATGCTCCTGCTCTTGCTCGTCCCCGCCAGCCATGATGCTCGCCAGGTTTGGTAGCTAGCTAGGGACAAGAGAGTAGAGACGACTATCGGCTTCCTCTAGCGCAGCGAGCGAGGAGCTATGGCCAATAGTAGCAAGCTAGCTCGTATATATGGTGGTGTATGTGCGCGTGTGTTCTCTCTCGACGTTGACGCCGCGGTCGCCGTCCAGGTCGTCAGTCTGCCAGAGCAACTCCAATGGGACGACCTATTTTATTCGCCTGTGTCTGTTTGGGTCGATGCAGACAAAAATGAAGGCGCAACACACCGACCCAAATTCAAATTGTGTCCGTCTGGCGTCCGCGCCTACACATTTCCGGCCAAAATTGCGCTTGAAATGTGTCGGCACGGACGCGAAGCGGACGATTCGCGCGCCTTCTCGGTGTCTGTCGCGTCCCCACTAGCTGGCCTACCAACTACAGCGGTCAGCTTAATTTATGACGGCCGGCTAGATCGGGCCCACTAGTGCGACCGCGGTCGGCCTCTTTAAGTCCACGCGTGCGGCCGGGTCGTCGTCATCCGCTGACACCCGTCCCCATCCAGTCACACCTGCTCCCCCGCAGGAGGCGGCCTACCTTGAGCACTGGTGTCAGCGGCGACTGGCCGAGGAGCGCCGCGAGGGTGAGTACCTCGAGCAGCTCGAGCGCGACGCCAAGGAAGAGCGCTGGGAGGTTGAGGAGGAGGAGCGCCGCGAGGCACATGAGCGCCTTGCCCGTGCGGCCCAACCCGCGGCAACACAGACCGACGCGGTCGACATCGGCCGTGCCTGGGAGACGGGGTTCCCCTGGGCCGGGCCGGGGCCGACCCTCGTCGACCTCACCGGCCCCGACGATGACGATGACGCCGCCGCCGGCGACGCCGCCGACGAGGAGGATGACGCCTAGGGCTGCGGGCGCCTAGTTTTCTGTTTTCTTTAAGTTTAACTAAATGTAGTGTGGACGCGTGGACTTTCGCCGACCTTCCTAGTTGGCATTAATGTTTAATAAAGTTTTTATATTTTGAAATGCTTGTGTTTCTATTTTTCCCGGCGCAAACTCAAAAAATGGGTTGGGCAGGCGTTGGGCGCAAACGCCGACCCAAACGTAAAACGGACATGGGTATCTGTCAGGTCGACCCAAATGGACGAAAAGCGGACACAATTAGTGTCCATTTGGGTCTGTTGTTCTTACCCGTTGCTAATAACTGGTAGGCATGGATTCGCGCTGACGGTGGGACCCCAACGCTGTGGCTCTGGCATCACCACGGCCTGCCGGCCTTCCAGGTCGCCGTCCACGCATACCCACGAGGTTCGCGCGCCCGCTGTCGACGGCCTGCCACTTGCTGACAATGGCAGCTGGTGGTGACTGCCTCTGCCACACCGGCGCGATACCTTTCAAGGACCTTGCTAGTCCGGTGGCTCTCCTTCATCACCCGATCGATCCGTGGGGGAGTGGGTAGGTTACCTGAGTGTGTATGGACACCATGCATGTGATGTGCCGCGATATGATGCGCGTACACATGGGGACGAACATGGCCGTCCATCGTTTTAGCCAGCTTCATGTTGCATACAGAAACGTAGTTTCCGTGGCAATTATGTCTGGAATACATTACGCTAGAAACACTGATTAAGTGATAGGATGGATCTTATGCTAACTTTCTATATCACAAAAAACTTTCTTTCGTTAGGGGATGCTCCCTCCGTTTCTAAATATAATTAAGCATTTTTAGAGATTTTAATACGGACTACATACAGATGCAAATAGACATATTTTAGAGCGTGGATCCAGTCATTTGCTTCATATGTAGGCCGTATTGGAATATCAAAAAAGGCTTATATTTAAGAACCTTATTTGAGTGCTCTGCTCATCATGCTATTAGCTGTTGATGCAAATTTCCATGATATTGTTCTAATTATTTCTCCTAAAATGTTAAACTGATAAGAAATGAATCTACATGTATTTAAGCTGAACACTCAATACTAAGCCGGTGTTATTTATCAAAATGGATGCTATAATTGGTGGCTTTCAAGACTCGATGATGATACTTCCCTCGTCCATCGCATGGCGCATGGTGGTGGTCAATCATACCCGAATGATCTACGCCTAGCATCCCGATCCACCAGTGGACGAGGCGACCATAGTGTGTCGTGGGAGTCAGCGGCTGGCGGCAAGGAGGGCCACACTGGCAGTTTGGGGATCTGCACAACTTGATTATGTGCAGGGGAAGCGACCATGGATTGTGATTTACGGCGCGGGTCAACGATACATAGTAACATGTGATGGTGACGAGCATCGATGGTTGGCACCTTCAGGTGGTGAGAGTGCGGCTCTGTGGCTCTTCTCCTTCGATGTTGGCACAACGATAGTGAGATAGCGCCCGAAAGTGAGCCAGCCGTGTTTTCTCTTTGGGTGGCTATATATGTGTGAGCGGGCTGATAGGGAGGTGGATGGTTACCTTGGCGGTTAATCGATGTTCTTTGATTGAAAACTCGATATTTAGCATATGACTTGATAAAAACGGAGTTACTAAATCTCAGTCGACTGAGACTTAACAAAGTCCCAGTCGATGCTATATTCATGAGATCAGACGTGGAGACCCGTGTAATTTTTTTTATATTCTGTCATTTGGCTGAGACTTTGTTAAGTGTCAATCAACTGAGATCTAGCCACATTAGATAAAAAATGTCGACGTATGTGTATCGTTTTGCAATCAATTGACCTCGTCTCCATAAACAAATCGAACCCATGACACATTGACACACGAGCTTGACGGTGGACACTAAACAAACATGAAACATTACGTAGACCCGGGGGTGCTGGATCCGGATTATACCAAGCAGGATTTACCATTGGTGTGCTAGAACTTGGTATGTATGGTCACTTCAGTGCTACTATAAGTCATGGTGTACATTGAAGTGGTGCAAAAACTTGGCTTTGCGGTGTAAATATGGTGCAGAACTCGTTTTTATACATGAAAAAAGTCTAAAATAAACTTAAATTTGTAGATGAAAGATAAGTTGAACCCTGAACTTCCAATCCCTGAAATCAGCACACTAAATTCTTCAATCCCGGTCTATTTTGAACCTTGAGAGTGTTCCCAAACAGGGATTTCCAACTTGGCAGGTTGAATCCGGGTATTGTCGACTGCAGAAGCCATTGGGCCAGCCCAAGAGGCGCAAAAAAAAATGAGATTTTTTTCAAGTTTTTTTCCCGTAATATGGGACGTAAAATAGACAACTGTTGTTGATTGCGACGCGGCTGGGCCGGCCTAGCACGTGCGAAGCGAGTTATTCTTTTCCTTTATCATAAGGCGCGACGTAAAAATACACAGAAATAGGTAACCAGAAGTAGTCGAACTTGCGACCTGGTGCTGCTAAGCTCCTCGTCCAAGCCACTTGAACAAATGGTGTTTACTATTTTAATGAGAGATCCGATCAATTTAGACCCACACAGCAAAGTCAACATTAGAAAAATATGTATTTAAGGGCATACAAATGTGAATCTCCGAAAACATTAAAGTGCAAATATTTTTAAGTTTTTTTAATAATTTTGAAAAAACAAACACGTTTTGAAAACAGAATCAGTTTTGAAAAAGCGAAAACTTTCTGAAACACAAACAATGTTTCAAACATGGGAACAAATTTGAAACCAAAACAAAAATTTAAAGTGCAATCACTTTCTAAAAATTTAAAAAATGGGAGCAACTTCTGAAACCTAAACAAATGTGCGAGACGTTGAGTACTTTTTAAAATATGAACAACTTTTTGAAAACAGAATCAATTTCGAAAAAGGGACACTTTTAGAATAAATAGGAACAAATTTCGAAAACTAAACAAAATCTTAAAGTCTGAATACTTTCCAAAAAAATTAAAAATGGAAGCAACATTTGAAACCTGAACAAATGTGTGACAAAAATGTTGAATATTTCTTAAAAAGTGAACAGCTTTTTGAAAACAGAATACTTTTTCATTTTATTAAAAATGGGAGCAACTTTTTAAACAATGTAAAAAAATGTTCGTATAGTTTTATGAAATGTTCATTGTCATTTAGGAAATGGTAAACATGTATTTGACAAAACATTACTGTGTATTCAAAAAAAGATGAAAACATGTACTTAAAAAAATGTACACAATGTACTTGGAAAATGTCAAAAGTTTATAAAGTAATACAAAGGGGGGGAAAGCTGAGGAAAACCGATGAACAATAAAGGAAACCCAAAGGAAAAAAGGAAAAAAAATGAAAACCGTGGCAGAGTGGGAGGCGCGAGGAACTGGTCTAATGGGCCGGCCTGATTTGACTTGTCAAGTCAGCGAATCCCAGCGAAACAGTCTCAAGGTTCAAAAAACACCGGGATTTGTGGAGTTCGGTGTGCTGATTTTAGGGATTGAATGTTCAGGGTTCGATTTAGTTTTCACCTACAAGTTCAAGGTTTGTTCTGGACTTTTTCCTTTATACATCCATGGACGCTGGTGACGCGTGACAGCGTGGCTTGGGGCCGCTGTCAGTGATTGGACGATGGGGATAGGGCATGTGGACTGCTCTTTTTACAAAAAAAAAAAGCTTCAATTCTTTTTCGCATAGAAGTAACACTGGGAGGCCCACCTGTTAGAAACAGCAAAAATAGTATTGAGAGGAAAAATAATAACCATAGGGTTTCAAATATCCTACTCGCAGTCGCAGGTATCTCCCGCGCGCTCCTTACCAAAACAACCAATGACGTTTGGTGTTGAAGTGGGTAAGTAAGTTATATATTCTTTAGACTAAGAGTGTAAATTAATTTTTTTGAACACAAATGAAAAATGTGCAACCAAGAGGTTTGAAGTTCGAACCAATGATATACATTTTTTACAAATAGGCGATTAACCACCAGGCCTGATCATATTTCGTGCTCTTCGAGAATAATTATTTTCAATACCAGTTTGGCCCTTTTTATAACAGCATAAACTAAAATTCTAAACTCGAATGAAAAAGGTCTAGCACTCCAACCAGCGACCTCCTATCCGGATAATGCAAACCAACACGCATCGAAGATTGTTTCTTATACACAGGCTAATGGTTCCTTTATATTGAGGCCGCATTTGTATTCTTTAGAAAATATAATAGTTTACTTATAAATATGCACATGATTTTTCGTGAAACATAAATATTTTTGTTTCCTAAAAGTACATAAACATTTTCCAAAAGCATTAAAAAAAATATATAATGCATTAATATTTTATTTAAAATGTTACTTTCAAATTATTAATAATTTTTTAAAATAAATATTCCTAAAATTAGAAAAATATCAATGTAGTTTTATAAAGATTAAATATACTGAAAACAATAATAAGAGTAACTCTAGCAGACCTCGCATTTTGCCGATCCGTAAAATGTGTTTGCAGGTCGCACGGGGGCGGTTATGCAGGCCAAATTTTGCGGCGGCGGACTAGAAACCGCAAACAAACCCCTATTTTTTAAAATAAAATATTTCACGCAAGAAATTTAAGCAGCAGCTCGCTCGCAAGATGGTTCTTCTTCGCATAATAAGTTCATACACGGCACATACATACATAAAGGTTAGATATGCTAGACAGGGCCTACGCTACCGCACCACTACAACAAAATTGAGCTCATCGGAGCTCCTGCGGTAGCTGCCCACTAGCGGCGATCATTCGGAGTCGGAGTCGACCTCGATGTAGAGTTCGCCTGCTCCGCCTTCATCACGCGCAGGTCGGCCACCTTCGATGCATGCGCCTGCAATGCCGTGAGGCCCGTCTCGAGGAAGAGCCGCTCGTACTCGAGCTCGCGCCGGATGCACTCTTCCATCTCCTCCTGATCCCTCGCCGACCGCTCGAGGACGACACGCTCGAGGAGCTCCTCCTGCCCCGGTGGGAGGTAGTCCTCGGGTCCGATGACGCCTCGGCGCAGCAGCGCATCGGGCACGGCCTTCTCCGGCTCCCTCTTCACCGGAACGAGCCGCGAGCTCGACGCGCCCGCGGATGAGCACCCCGCGGACCCATGGCCGGATGAGCTCCCCGCGGACCAGTTGCCAGAGGAGGCGCGACGGCGACGGGCGCTCGAGCTCGAACTCATCGAGCTCGCGTCAGTTGAATGCCGGCTGCGAACGGGCACCCTGGTTGAGCCACCGACGTGCCCCCCGCTTGCGCGCGGCGTCAGATGTGGCGCGGCGGCGGCGCTCCGGCTCATCCCCCGAGTCGGCCATGGTGGTTCAAGGCTCACCGGCGACGAGAAATCGAGCGGCGCGGTGGGGAATTGGAGGGGAACGCGGCTGCGGGAGGATAGGGTTTCGACCCGCATCTGCCCCGCAAACCCGCAGTTATGGTGGCTCGGGGGTTGCGTTTGCGGGTTGCGGCAAAAAAATTTACGGGCCGGACATCGATGCGGGCTCTGGTCTGGCCAGGAAAATGGGCCTAGCCCGTATAATCGCCGGAATTATGCGGGTTTGCGCCGGATGCGGGGTCTGCTAGAGTTTCTCTAACAATAAGTTGTCCCAGGAACAAGAAATACTACTAATAATAAAGATTATACCTTAGCTCACCCGCGGAAATTTGAATAAAATAATTAACCTTTTGTAACTATATTAATATTTTTAAAATTATATAAACATTTAACTAAATATATTTAAATAAAAAATTGTGTAATTCAATATATTCACGTTTTACACAAAATATACATGCACTATATAAACATTTTTATGATTTCAAAAAAATTTATGAACTTTTGGGAAACAAAATACTTGTGATTTTATGAAAAATCATGAGCAGCACTTATAAGTAAAAAATTATATTGTCTAAAGAATATACATATACATACATATATATATATTGTGTTACCATTCATCATCCAGGGTGCAGAATAAGTTATTTTTCACTTGAGGTAATCTTGCGATCGCTTTCTAAATAAATTATGTTTAGAATATAAATGATTACTTGCATATTGATTCAATATATAAAATTTGGTGTAAAAAATAAAAATATAGGTTGTAAGACCAGAAAAACTATATATAGGATCGCGCTATTCGTCACCATGGGTGAAGAGTAACTATTCTTCACCCCCATGTATATATCCCAATCAATAACCTATTTAGCAAAAACTAATGGCGGCCCTCGTAGTTAGTCGCGTATGCCTGAAATCTTGAGGTAGCTGGTTCGAGCCATTTGGGTACCTTTCTCATTTGAGTTGAATGACTTAATTTACGCTGCTAGGACAAAAAGATATAGAATTCATCTATCCCACTTGTGCACGTACGTAATGTCCCATCGACCGATTTGGTTATGTGCGCATGCATATTAACTTGTGATTCTAGGCTTTGAACCCCGTGGTAGCTATTTTTCCTCAATGTTATTTGTTTTTATTGCAAAAGGAGCAGGTCACACGCACTATCCCCATCATCTATCTGGTCACTGATAGGAGGCCTCGTCAGCGCCCTAAACATATACAAACGAGTTTTACACCGTGAAGTCAAGTTTATGGTCCACTTTAGTGTACACCATAACTTATAATACTAAAGTGATCCATTGATGTCAAGTTGTAGCACTAGTGGTGTAACTGACTCGGCAAAGAAACACAAACACTCCTGTGCCTGCTAATTTGTTTTTATTTATTGGCACGAATACCCCCGTGCTTGTCGAGGGTTGATAGATTACACATTTCGATCTACTCGAAGGATCGATCAAAAGCGAAAGCGGTGCATGCTATCAAGAAAAGGTACACACGACACGCGAGTGATTTAGAGATGAGATGCAGGGGCGTAGGTACCATGACGCCATAGGCGAAGGTCTGCGTGGACATGGACATGACGTAGGGAGTTGAGCATTGCGCTACGTATAGAGATGAGCGGAGAGAGTCGGCACGTACCATGAGGCCGTAGGCGAAGGTCTGGACGCCGGTGTTGCCGAGCGAGGCGGCGGCGAGCTCCAGGTTCCCAAGGTGACCGGAGAAGATCTGCGTGGACATGGACATGACGTAGTTGATCATGTACACCACCACCGCCGGCGCCGCCAGCCGAGACAGCAGCCGTAGCTCGACCGCCCCCGCCGCCCACGCGCGCCCCGCCGGCGTGGCCGACGTGTCCGCGAGGATGCTCTCCAGCCGCCCCGGCGCGTCCCCGGCGCCACCCATGGCCGTGCTGTAGCTGCTACGTACGTACCTTGGCAGGAAGGACCTAGCTACAAGAGACGTCGTTATGGGCTACTGTTGCACTTGACTTGTATGTGGTCGTGGGTGATACATTTATAATGGCTTGCTCGTGCATGAGTAGTGTGGAGTTGGGATTGGTTTTTGCCCCTCAATGCGACAGCTACCACACGGAGTTGGGAGTTGGGATTGGGTTTGGGTCGTTCGTGGCTCTATTGTAGCCTCTGCCTGCTCCACACGGCTTGGTTGGCTGAAATCTCGACGACCTGGCGGTACACTATCAGCTTGGACCCACGCCGTTGTGGCGCTACCTGGCGGTCGTTCGCACCCACGCGATGCACGCGCGCAGGTCCACCAAGGAACGACGGATCTGTCACCTTTCCAACCCGGGTCCAAGCTACGATCATAATCTCTGGTGGCCCGTGTATAGTACTCCTGCATGCTTTGTTTACAAGACTACTTCCTCTGTTCCTAAATATAAGTCTATATATAATCTATTGTACGCTCTCAAATATGTCTATATACATCTGTACGTAGTCTTTATTAAAATCTTTAAAAGACTTATATTTAAGAACGGAGGGAGTAGTATACAGTAGATTAGTAGAAACGGGAGCACCCATCTCTCTCTCCCTCACCTTCTGTCCAGGGTGTGGCTTTGGCTACTCGCGCGACCCCTTTCATGGCCATGCATGCATGGTCCAGACGTAGGCTGGTTCAAATAGTCGGACATTTGTTTTGCCTGTCGTCCCCACGATACATCACAATCATCATCAATTTCACGGCAATGCTATGGTCCATACCAACTACGGTAGGAGATGCATTGTGCACTAGAAACACATATTAAGTGCAAGAAACACACACACGCGGGCTCAAATCTCGCTAGCCTGGCAACACACTAAGACCCCTCCCAACGCTAGTTTCACTATGTACAGGTGCTAAGGTTGTCAAGTAGGCACAAAATTTGATGTGGTAGGTTAATTAAGAAGAATCATTTACACCTGTGGTGCTAGAACTTGGTGGAAACGTCACTTTGGTGGTAGAACTTGCGGCATACATAGAACTAGCACTAGTAAAAAAGGGGGCCAAGGTCCAGGCCGGGTCAGCCCATTAGTCCCGGTTCAATCCAGAACCGGGACCCATGGGGGCATTGGACCCGGTTCGTGAGCCCCGGGGGCCGGCCGGGCCACGTGGGCCATTGGTCCCGGTTCGTCTGGACCTTTTGGTCCCGGTTGGTGGGACGAACCGGGACCAATGGGCCTCGCTCCTGGCCCACCACCATTGGTCCCGGTTGGTGGCTTGAACCGGGACCAAAGGCTGCCCTTTAGTCCCGGTTCATGCCACCAACCGGGACCAATGAGGTGCCTATATATACCCCCTCGCGTAAGAGCAGAGCACACCGCTCTGTTTTTTCTAGCCGCCGAGAGGGGGAGGGCTTGGTGGTGCTCTAGCTCACCTCCTATGCACACAAGGTGTTTGATGGAATGCCCGAGCCACACTACTTAAGTTTTCTCCTCTCCGAGCTCGACCTCCAAGCTCCATTTTCCTCAATATTTGTCTAGGTTTAGCGGTTCGTCATGCGCCGTCCCCGTCTTCACCGTCGTCGATCACCCGCGCCGATCTCATCGTCGGCACCACCGTGGTGAGCCTCTTGTTCTTATCTTCTTTCTAAAAGAAAAAATATGCTTACGTGTATGTTTAGATAGATACTTGTATTATGTTCTTACTTTTATTATTGCATCTTATATAGTGCGATGGTTTTGGTATCCGCCCCCGTCGGCCCTCATCCTGTCTATGATTCGGATGTGGTATATATTATATTTTCGTAACTATTTGATTCATTTATTGTTTATGACAATTATGCCGACCAATGTGACATAGATTTTATTTATCTAGGAGGTTGTTAAACCGGAAATTCCAACCGACCCTATTGTCGAGAGGTTAAATTTAGTTGAAAAAGAAAACAATTTCTTGAAGGAAAAAATAAGAAAAATTGAGGAGGAGAAGATGATATTGGAGTTGCATGTTGCGGATGTCATCGATGATCACAAGATCAACATGGATGCAATGCGCTTGAAGATTAGAAAGATTAGAAAATATGCCATTCATACCGAGGCTTGGTATCATTATGCCGTTGGATCAGTTGTTACCTTGGTTGCGATTATGATCGCATTTGTTTTCGCATTGAAATGTTTTACATAGTTTCAATGTATGGTTTAATTAGATGCTCTGCAGAGCTTTATGTTGTTAGATGAGAACTATGTATGTACTTTGGTTTTAATGTGATGATGAACTTCTATTAATTTGGTCACTTTTAATTATCTATTCATGATGTTCTATAATGATTTTTGACACACTTAATTATATATAATGCACGCAGATGAACCGGCAATGGATGTACGGTGACAGACGCACCTCCAAGTACATTAAGGGCATGCATGATTTTCTCGAAGTGGCTGAGGCAAACAAGCAGAATGGTTTTATGTGTTGTAAATGCCCTATATGTGAGAATACGAAGTCTTACTCTGACCGGAAAATCCTTCTCACCCACCTGCTTTACAAGGGTTTCATGCCACACTATAATGTTTGGACGAGGCACGGAGAAATAGGGGTTATGATGGAAGACGGCGAAGAAGAAGAGTACGATGACAACTATGTGCCCCCTGAATACGGTGATGCTACTGAACATCAAGAGGAACCAGACGATGTGCGCGATGATGCTGCAACGGGCGAAGCTGCTGAAGATCAAGAGGAACCAGACGATGTGCCCGATGATGATGATCTCCGCCGAGTCATTGTCGATGCAAGGACGCAATGCGAAAGTCAAAAGGAGAAGCTGAAGTTCGATCGCATGTTAGAGGATCACAAAAAAGGGTTGTACCCCAATTGCGAAGATGGCAACACAAAGCTTGGTACCGTACTGGAATTGCTGCAGTGGAAGGCAGAGAATGCTGTGCCTGACAAAGGATTTGAGAAGCTACTGAAAATATTGAAGAAGAAGCTTCCAAAGGATAATGAATTGCCCGACAGTACATACGCAGCAAAGAAGGTCGTATGCCCTCTAGGATTGGAGGTGCATAAGATACATGCATGCCCTAATGACTGCATCCTCTACCGCGGTGCGTACAAGGATCTGAACGCGTGCCCGGTATGCGATGCATTACGGTATAAGATCAGACGAGATGACCCTGGTGATGTTGACGGCGAGCCCCCAGGAAGAGGGTTCCTGCGAAGGTGATGTGATATGCTCCTATAATACCATGGTTGAAACGTCTGTTCAGAAACGGAGAGCATGCCAAGTTGATGCGATGGCACAGTGAGGACCGTAAGAAAGACGGGAAGTTGAGAGCACCCGCTGACGGGTCGCAGTGGAGAAAAATCGAGAGATAGTACTGGGATGAGTTTGCAAGTGACCCAAGGAACGTATGGTTTGGTTTAAGCGCGGATGGCATTAATCCTTTCGGGGAGCAGAGCAGCAATCACAGCACCTGGCCCATGACTCTATGTATGTATAACCTTCCTCCTTGGATGTGCATGAAGCGGAAGTTCATTATGATGCCAGTTCTCATCCAAGGCCCTAAGCAACCCGGCAACGACATTGATGTGTACCTAAGGCCATTATTTGAAGAACTTTTAGAGCTGTGGAATGAAAACGATGTACGTACGTCGGATGAGCACAAACAGGAGGAATTTGACCTAAAGGCGTTGCTGTTCATGACCATCAGCGATTGGCCCGCTCTTAGTAACCTTTCAGGACAGACAAACAAGGGATACCACGCACGCATGCACTGTTTACTTGACACCGATAGTATATACCTGGGAAGCTGCAGGAAGAATGTGTACCTGGGCCATCGTCGATTTCTTCCGACCAACCATCAATGTCGAAAGAAAGGCAAGCATTTCAAAGGCGAGGCAGATCACCGGAAGAAGCCCGCCATGCGTATCGGTGATCACGTACTTGCTATGGTCAATGATTTACACATAATCTTTGGAAAGGGTCCCGGCGCACTAGCTGTTCCGAATGACGCTGAGGGACACGCACCCATGTGGAAGAAGAAATCTATATTTCGGGACCTACCCTACTGAAAAGACCTAGAGGTCCGCTCTTCAATCGACGTGATGCACGTGACGAAGAACCTTTGCGTGAACCTGCTAGGCTTCTTGGGCATGTATGGAAAGACAAAAGATACACATGAGGCACGGGAGGACCTGCAACGTTTGCACGAAAAAGACGACATGCCTCTGAAGCAGTATGAAGGTCCTGCCAGCTACGCTCTTACGAAAGAAGAGAAAGAAATCTTCTTTGAATGCCTGCTCAGTATGAAGGTCTCGACTGGCTTCTCGTCGAATATAAATGGAATAATAAATATGCCAGAGAAAAAGTTTCAGAACCTAAAGTCTCATGACTGCCACGTGATTATGGCGCAACTGCTTCCGGTTGCATTGAGGGGGCTTCTATCGGAAAACGTCCGATTAGCCATTGTGAAGCTATGTGCATTCCTCAATGCAATCTCTCAGAAGGTGATTGAGGGAGTTCCAGACTAGGGGGTGTCCGGATAGCCGAACTATCATCATCGGCCGGACTCCAAGACAATGAAGATAGAAGATTGAAGACTTCGTCCCGTGTTCGGATGGGACTTTCCTTGGCGTGGAAGGCAAGCTTGGCGATACGGATATGTAGATCTCCTACCATTGTAACCGACTCTGTGTAACCCTAGCTCTCTCCGGTGTCTATATAAACCGGATGGCCTTAGTCCATAGGACGAACAACAATCATACCATAGGCTAGCTTCTAGGGTTTAGCCTCCTTGATCTCGTGGTAGATCCAGTCTTGTAACACACTTCATCAATATTAATCAAGTAGGACATAGGGTTTTACCTCCATCAAGAGGGCCCGAACCTGGGTAAAACATCGTGTCCCTTGTCTCCTGTTACCATCCGCCTAGACGCACAGTTCGGGACCCCCTACCCGAGATCCGCCGGTTTTGACACCGACATTGGTGCTTTCATTGAGAGTTCCTCTATGTCGTCACCGATAGGCTCAATGGCTTTTTCGATCGTCATCAATGACGCAGTACAGGGTGAGACTTTTCTCCCCGGACAGATCTTCGTATTCGGCGGCTTTGCACTGCGGGCCAATTCGCTTGGCCATCTGGAGCAGATCGAAAGCTACGCCTCTGGCCATCAGGTCAGATTTGGAAGTTTAAACTTTACGGCGGACATCCGCGGGGACTTGATCTTCGACGGATCCGAGCCACAGCCGAGCGTGCCGCACTGTCACGGCGAGCATGATTTAGCTCTGCAGCCGGACAGTACCCTGGAGGCCGCACTCGAACCCGCTCGATCTTCAATTCGGAGCCGGCTGCGCAGGCCGAGGATGGATGGCTAGACACCGCCTCGGGAACCGCAACCTCTACGGCGATAGAGCCGAATAGTGACCTTATCCCTCATGAAGTTTGTGACTCCGAGGTGCCGGACTCCTTGCCGGACTCCGAACCTCCCGCGCCCCCTCCAGTCGAATCCGATTGGGCGCCGATCATGGAGTTCATCGCAGCGGATATCTTTCAACATTGACCTTTTGGCAACATCTTGAGTTCGCTAAAGTATCTCTCGTTATCAGGAGAGTCCTGGCCGGACTGCGGTCAGGACGGTTGGGATACGGACGACGAAGAAATTCAAATCCCACCCACCACCCACCTCGTAGCTGCTGTCGACGATCTAACCGACATGCTAGACTACCACTCCGAAGACATCGACGGTATGGACGAAGATGTCGGAGACGACCAAGAACCAGCGCCTACTAGGCACTGGAAAGCCACCTCATCATATGACATATACATGGTGGATATCCCAAAGGATGGGAACGGCGAAGAAACAGCGGGGGGTGACCCCTCCAAGAAGCAGCCCAAGCGCCGACGTCAGCGGCGCCGCTCTCAATCCCGCCACAGCAAGAATGAAGACTCCGGCACCGGAGATAACAATACACAGGACAGTGCCGAAGATAACCCACTCCAGCAAGATGCAACGCAGGAGGACGGAGACGCCAGCCCTCATGAGAGAGCGGCAGAAGAAGAGGTAGAGGATTATATGCCTCCGGAAACGAGGCAAGCCTCGATGATGACGAATTCGTCGTGCCTGAGGATCCCGTCGAACAAGAGCATTTTAAACGCAGGCTTATGGCCATGGCGAACAGCCTCAAGAAAAAGCAGCAACAGCTTAGAGCTGATCAAGATCTGCTAGCCGACAGATGGACTGAAGTCCTCGCGGCCGAAGAGCATGAGCTCGAACGCCCCTCCAAAATCTACCCTAAGCGCAAGTTGCTCCCCCGATTAGAGGAGAAGGCATATGAACCCGCATCACCAGGAGACAATACGGCTGACCGACCACCCCGTGGTCGAGGCAGAGAGGCATGTAGGCCCTTCACTAGACCCGTACCCCGGCATCGCTCGAAAAGCGCAAGGCCACAGGGGAACGCTCCGGACTTGCGAGATATATTGGAGGGTAAGGCAAGACAATCAAGATCGATCTATGGATCGCGTGGGTGCCCCACGGTACGTGACGATAGCCGTCGCGCCGGACACAGTAAGTCCGGCTGGGTCGAACAAAACAGGCAAAGTTCTTCTGAGCTCCGTCGTGATATTGCCCAGTACAGAGGCGCCGCACACCCACTATGCTTCACAGATGAAGTAATGGATCATCAAATCCCCGAAGGGTTTAAACCCATGAATATCGAATCTTACGATGGCACAACAGACCCTGCGGTTTGGATCGAAGACTATCTTCTTCACATCCACATGGCCCGCGGTGACGACCTTCACGCCATAAAATATCTCCCCCTCAAGCTTAAAGGACCAGCCCGACATTGGCTTAACAGCTTGCCAGCAGAGTCAATTGGGAGCTGGGAAGACTTGGAAGCCGCATTCCTCAATAACTTCCAAGGCACTTATGTGCGACCACCAGACGCTGACGACCTAAGCCACATAATTCAGCAGCCAGACGAATCGGCCAGACAATTCTGGACACGGTTCTTAATCAAGAAAAACCAAATCCTCGACTGTCCGGATGCGGAGGCCCTCGCGGCCTTCAAGCATAACATTCGCGATGAATGGCTTGCCCGGCACCTGGGACAGGAAAAGCCGAAATCCATGGCAGCCCTCACATCTCTGATGACCAGCTTTTGCGCGGGTGAGGATAGCTGGCTAGCACGTAGCAACAACCTCAGCAAACATTCTGGCAGTCCGGATTTCAAGGACCAAAATGGCAGGTCACGTCGTAACAAAAACAAGCGCCGCATCAACGGCGATAATACGGAGGATACGACAGTCAATGCCGGATTCAGAGGATCTAAACCCGGTCAACGGAAAAAGCCATTCAAAAGAACTACTCCGGGTCCGTCCAATTTGGACCGAATACTCGACCGCTTGTGCCAGATACACGGCACCCCCGAAAAGCCAGCTAACCACACCAATAGGGACTGTTGGGTATTCAAGCAGGCGGGCAAGTTAATTGCCGAAAACAACGACAAGGGGCTGCATAGCGACGACGAGGAGGAGACCCGGCCGCCGAACAATAGAGGACAGAAGGGTTTCCCCCCACAGGTGCGGACGGTGAACATGATATACGCAACGCACATACCCAAAAGGGAACGGAAGCGTGCACTCAGGGATGTATACTCTATGGAGCCAGTCGCCCCGAAGTTCAACCCATGGTCCTCCTGCCCGATCACTTTTGACCGAAGGGACCACTCCACCAGCATCCGCCACGGCGGATTCACCGCATTGGTCTTAGACCCAATCATCGATGGATTTCACCTCACCAGAGTCCTGATGGACGGCGGCAGCAGCCTGAACCTGCTCTATCAGGATACAGTACGCAAAATGGGCATAGACCCCTCAAGGATCAAACCTACCAAGACGACCTTTAAAGGCGTCATACCAGGTGTAGAAGCCAATTGTACAGGCTCTGTTACACTGGAAGTGGTCTTCGGATCCCCGGATAACTTCCGAAGCAAGGAGTTAATCTTCGACATAGTCCCGTTCCGCAGCGGCTATCATGCTTTGCTCGGACGTACCGCGTTTGCAAAGTTCAACGCGGTGCCGCACTACGCATACCTCAAACTCAAGATGACAGGCCCTCGAGGAGTAATCACGGTCAATGGAAACACTGAACGTTCTCTCCGAACAGAGGAAAACATAGCGGCTCTCGCGGCAGAAGTACCAAGCAGCCTCTTAAGGCAATTCTCGAGTCCGGCCGTTAAACGGCCGGACACAGCTAAGTGCACCCGGAGTAACCTACAACAAGACCACCTGGCACGTTCCGAGCACGCGTAGCAGTGCGGCCCCGACCCCAGCCCCTGCAAAACGTCAAAGCAAGTCCTTCGCATACACCATTATGCTCTGAAGATACCATGGGCATGGGGAGAGGGGCACGACCACGATAAGCCCAGACCACGGCTTAACCACACCAGGGGCTCTCAAGTGTGTCATTCTTTTTTACCTTTTATTTTTTACCCACAGGACTCCGTTCGTCAGAGGCCTTGTCCGGCAGTAGACCTGCCGAACTCACGATGCAACGGCCAGGGGAGGATAAAAGCTACAACGAAAATACAGGTGGTCTCCATTACGAGCATTTTTATACACCAATTCGCAGCCTACCCCTGGAGGGGGACATGTTTAAACAGTCCCATCCCTTGCTTATCGCACTATTTGTATCGTTCTGCATTCATAGCAGCACTTATTGAATAAAACAATGCAGTACCTTTTTGCTTATAATTGCATTTTCTTTTTATACATATGTTCATTTATGGCATGTTGCACCCGTACACTTTGGTACGGCACAATACACCAGGGGCTTATGCTTCCCGCATCATGGTGTGATAAGTCCGAACACTTTCACAAGTGCGGCACCCCGAACTTATAGCACTATATGCATCGGCTCCGAATCATGTCTTGGGTCAATAGTTGGGTTTGCCCGGCTCCCATGTTTTGGTACCTTACGTTCCATTACATCGGCTATGGTAGCACTGGGAGAACCACTGCGATTGCGCCGCAGTTGAGCTGGGTTAATGCCGCAGTGGAGAAAGCTAAAACTGACCGTCATGATGAGGCGAGAGCCTGTCGCTGTTCGGAGAGGTTTTTTGCGAGTCCTTAAAGACGTATGCCGCCTAGAGCGAGGAGCCGGATCCTGTCCGGCCCAGGTGTGGATAGCGCCCCAAATTTGGCCTTCCAAAGACTAGGGGCTTCGCCGAAATTTAAAATTATAGAATTCTATGGCTAAGTGAGAGTGTTCAAGCATTATAAGTTCGGTTGCCTTGTTCGTTTTGTTGAGCGCCTCCCTCGATGGACTCAAAAATGGGAACAAGAGTGCTCAAGTTTATCCCGAACACCCCAGCACTCGTGACATGGGGGCTGAAGCCGACGACTTGCCATCTCTCAGATTTGATAAACAGCCGCACAGAAGGTAATATTTTAAATTAACAAGCGTTGCTTAGCGCATATGAACTAAGTTTTCAGCGCACAGGATAACAAAATGCGAGTTTACTCAAAAATTACATCTTTGGAGCACTCCCCCGCAATAGTGCGGGCGCCCTTCAGCACGCTCTTATAATACATCTCGGGCATGCGATACTCCTTGCCCTCTGGTGGTGGGTCCGTCACAAGCTTCTGGGCATCCATCTTGCCCCAGTGCACCTTTGTGTGGGCAAGGGCCCGGCGGGCACCCTCAATACAGGCGAAGTGCTTGATGACTTCAACCCACGGGCACGCATCCACCAGCCGCCGCACCAGGCCGAAGTAGCTCCCAGGCATGGCCTCCTTAGGCCACAGCCGAACTATGAGGCCCTTCATGGCCTGTTCGGCCGCCTTGTGGAGCTCGACCAGCTGCTTCAGGTGGTCGCTAAGGGGCACCGGCTGTTCGGCCTCAGCATACTGAGACCAGAAGACCTTCTCCATCGAGCTCCCCTCCTCGGCCCGGTAGAATGCGGCAGCGTCGGACACGCTGCGAGGAAGATCTGCGAACGCCCCTGGAGAGCTCCAAATACGGGTAAGCAACAGGTAATTAACACTCACATGCTTACTTTGCATAAAAAATGCCTTACCCACTGCTATTTTCTTCACCGCCTCAATCTCCTGGAGGGCCTTGTAGGCTTCGGCCTTAGCGGTTTTGGCACTCTCACGAGTCGTTGCAAGCTCAGACTCTCGAGTCTTCGAGTCACGCCCCAGGCTCTCATGTTTTTTCACGAGATCCTGGAGCTCTTGCTATACCTCCGCCACCCGCGCCTCCTGCCTCTCTCGCTCGGTGTGCTCCGCGGCCGCAGTGCGTTCGGCCGCGGCCACCGCCTCTTTCAGGGTCGCCACCTCGTTAGTGGCCCCTGCAATACCCATGTTATCCTTGTCATTCTTTTGCAACCAAAATCCTTTTCTGTAAGGTACAATTTTAATAAGGTATTACTCACCTTCCTTGTCCTCGAGCTGCTTCTTGGCACGGCCGAGCTCATTCTCGGACCGCTCGAGGTTCTCCTTCAAAGTATTGACCTCCGCAGTCAGTGCGGCAGAGGTCAGCAGCGCAGCCTGCAATCCCATATTGACATATTTATTATGGCTCTTGCGTATATCTTTTTAGATCCTCAGTCTGGCTTTTCTTTCCGAACACCGAACCGAGCATCAGGGGCTACTGTCTATGCGGTACCATTTTATACATATTGAAATTCTTACCTCAAAGCCTGTTAGAAGGCTGCTGCAGGCTTTGGTCAGCCCGCTCTTGGCGAGCTGCACCTTCTGAATCACCGCACTCATAACAGTGCGGTGTTCCTCTTCGATGGAGGCGCCGTTAAGCGCATCCAGCAAATTGCCCGGCGCCTCCGGTTGGATGGAGGTTGCCGGCGTCACGGTCTTGCCCTTCTTGCGAAGGGGTCGCCTGCCGGACTCTGGAGCCAGTGTGGGTTCCGGGGCCGAGTCCGGCGCAAAATCCGAGAGGTTGTCCTGCGACACCTCCGGGGCCCTCCCCTCCTGGTGGGTCCCTTCCTGGGATCCCACCTCGGCATCATCTGCGTCACGGGGGGTAGAGGCAGTCGGAAGAGAATCCATATCCGACGCACCTAAGGACCCGCTCGATGAAGCGGGAAGATCATCCTTAGGCGGATTGCAGGGTTGTATGCGGCATTAGAAAGACATTATGTGACGAAAAATATAAACCTTGAAGTTATTGGGGAGTCCGGATACTTACGATCTCGCCTGAGGCTTGGCCCTTGGAGGCCAGTCCTCATCGTCGTCACTGGCGCTGGCGGAGCAGTCCGAGGGGAGAGTTCTTCCCTTCTTGGACCCTTCGGCCTCCCTTGTAGGAGAGGCCTTCCTTTTCTTCCCTCTCCCGCTGGGGGAGAGGCTTTCTTCTTCTCCTCCTCGCCTTGGTGGGAGGAGTCGGCCCCGGATTCATCATCCGATAGCACCTGAAAACGGGAACTCCTTCGAGTCCCCGTGGCCTTCTTCTCCGGCACCACATGGGGCGCCGGAGCCAGCATCCCCGTTAATTGGGCGTCCGTTGGGTCCTCTGGCAAAGGGGCCGGACAAATAGCCTGTTCGGCTTTCGCCAGCCAGTCCTGTCAAGGGAAAGGGAGTTTAGATCCCGCATAGAGTCAAACTATGGATTACAAGCGTCCCGTAAAGGACGATATCACTTACCTCGTCAGCTGGACGCTACGAGCTGAATCCGCGATCTTCGGTAGCGGATGCGGGAGCCTCGGCGCCCTTGAACAACACCTTCCAGACATCTTCGTACGTAGTGTCGAAGAGCCCGCTCAGGGTCTGGTGCTGCGCCGGATCGAACTCCGACATGTTAAAGCCCCGTCGTTGGCATGGGAGAATCCGGCAGATGAGCATAACCTGGACTACATTGACAAGCTTGAGCTTCTTGTCCACCAGTTTCTGGATGCAGGCTTGAAGTCCGGGCAGCTCTTCTGAATTCCCCCAGATCCGGCCGCTCTCTTTCCAGGAGGTGAGCCGTGTAGGGATGCCGGATCTGAATTCAGGGGCCGCTGCCCAATCAGGGTCACACGGCTCGGTGATGTAGAACCACCCCGGTTGCCACCCCTTGATGGTTTCCGTGAAGGTGCCCTCCAGCCACGTAACGTGGGACATCCTGCCCACCATGGCGCCTCCGCACTCCGCTTGGCTGCCCTTCACAACCTTCGGCTTGACACTGAAGGTCTTGAGCCACAAGCCGAAGTGGGGCTGGATGCAGAGGAAGGCCGCGCACACGACGATAAACACCGAGATGTTGAGGATAAAATATGGGGCCAGATCATGGAAATCTAGGCCATAGTAGAACATGAGCCCCCGGACAAAAGGATGAAGTGGGAAGCCCAGTCCGCGGAGGAAATGGGGAAGGAAAACTACCCTCTCATGAGGCCTGGGGGTGGGGATGAGCTCTCCCTTGTCGGGGAGCCGATGCGCGATGTCGCTGGACAAGTATCCGGCGCTGCGCAGCTTCTGGATATGCCCCTCCGTGACGGAGGAGGCCATCCACTTGCCTCCCGCTCCGGACATATTTGGAGAAGGTTGAGGTGAGATGTGCGGGCTTGGGCGCTAGAGCTCGAGTTCGCGGGGATGGATAAGCCAAGGAGGAAGAAGGCGCGGGTAAAAGGGTTGGATCTTTATCCCCTTATATGGGCGGACGAAAACATGTGTCCCCACCGGCCTGGTAAAACTCGCTTATCTCCCAAGCGTCACAATCAATGGCGCCGTTGGGTTACCCACGCCCGTATTGATGGGAATCCCGGAATAAGGGGAACACGATCTCTGCTTTGACAAGACGTGCCAAGGAAACCGCCTCGCTAAACGCGCTGAGGTAGAACAATATAAACAATTTGAAGGCTTGGTAGTGGT
Organism: Triticum aestivum; assembly: GCF_018294505.1. NCBI lineage: Eukaryota > Viridiplantae > Streptophyta > Magnoliopsida > Poales > Poaceae > Triticum > Triticum aestivum. The sequence continues at coordinate 813,517,822 of NC_057801.1, forward strand.
GTGACGTTACGCCACAAAATACGTCAGCAGATTGAACTTGTGTAATATTATTTTCTCTACGGGGGTACGTGGAATTTATTTTTGCAGAGCCGGACACTATCCTGGTGTTCGCAATCTTCTATAAATTATTCGGAGGAAGAACCCGCCTTGCAATGCCGAAGACAACATGCGCGCCGGACTCGTCGTCATTGAAGCCTGGTTCAGGGGCTACTGAGGGAGTTCCGGACTAGGGGGTGTCCGGATAGCCGAACTATCATCATCGGCCGGACTCCAAGACTATGAAGATAGAAGATTGAAGACTTCGTCCCGTGTCCGGATGGGACTTTCTTGGCGTGGAAGGCAAGCTTGGTGATACGGATATGTAGATCTCCTACCATTGTAACCGACTCTGTGTAACCCTAGCCCTCTCCGGTGTCTATATAAACCGGATGGCCTTAGTCCATAGGACGAACAACAATCATACCATAGGCTAGCTTCTAGGGTTTAGCCTCCTTGATCTCGTGGTAGATCCACTCTTGTAACACACTTCATCAATATTAATCAAGCAGGACGTAGGGTTTTACCTCCATCAAGAGGGCCCGAACCTGGGTAAAACATCGTGTCCCTTGTCTCCTGTTACCATCTGCCTAGACGCACAGTTCGGGACCCCCTACCCGAGATCCGCCGGTTTTGACACCGACAGTGATCGATCCAGAAATCGTACCAAGGCTAAGGAGTGATGTGGCGCAATGTCTTGTCAGTTTCGAGCTGGTGTTCCCACCATCCTTCTTCAACATCATGACGCATGTCCTAGTTCATCTAGTCGACAAGATTGTCATTCTGGGGCCCGTATTTCTACAAAATATGTTCCCCTTTGGGAGGTTCATGGGAGTCCTAAAGAAATATGTCCGTAACCGCACTAGGCCAGAAGGAAGCATCTCCATGGGCCATCAAACAGAGGATGTCATCGGGTTTTGTGTTGACTTCATTCCTGGCCTTAAGAAGATAGGTCTCCCTAAATCGCGGTATGAGGGGAGACTGACTGGAAAAGGCACGCTTGGAAGGGACTCAATAATATGCAGGGACGGATATTCTTGGTCTCAAGCACACTACATAGTTCTACAGAACTCTACCTTGGTGACCCCGTATGTCGATGAACACAAGAATAGTCTGCGCTCCAAACACCCGGAGCAGTGCGACGACTGGATTACATGTGAACACATGAGGACTTTCAGCAGTTGGTTGGAAACACGTCTTAGAGGTGACAACACTGTTTGTGATGAGTTGTACTTGTTGTCAAGGGGACCATCTTCGACTGTTACGATTTGGAAAGGATACGAGATAAATGGGAATACATTTTACACGATTGGCCAAGATCAAAAGAGCACCAACCAAAACAGCGGTGTCCGCTTTGATGCAAAAACCGAGAGGGGAAATTACACATATTATGGTTACATAGTGGACATATGGGAACTTGACTACGGACATGATTTTAAGGTCCCTTTGTTTAAGTGCAAATGAGTCAATCTGTTAGGAGGCGGGGTACAGGTAGACCCACAGTACGGAATGACAACAGTGGATCTGAAAAATCTTGGGTACACTGACGAACCGTTCGTCCTAGCCAATGATGTGGCACAGGTTATCTATGTGAAGGACATGTCTACCAGACCGAGAAAAAGAAAAGATAAAGAAGCAAATACATCATACGATGAGCCAAAGCGCCGCATAGTTCTTTCAGGAAAAAGGGCCACCCCAAACCCTTGAAGCATTGTGTCGAGGCCACCCCAAACCCTTGAAGCGTTGTCTAGGCCATCCCAAACCCTATAGAAGCAGCGTCGAGGCCACTAACGTGATTCCTTATTGTGATTAGCTAGCTAGTTCTACGTTTGCCACTAATATATATCCATCTGTACCATGCTTGAATAATAATTGACATGTTGTAAATATTTGCAGAAACTATGGAGCACTCCCGAGACGAAGCAACAGAAGCGATGTTGGGGAGATAATCGCACAAGGAAGTGATGTCGTTGCGTCATTTCTTAACGACACTGATGGTCAGGAAGGACTGGGTGAAGAAGAGGGCTATGTTCATGATGGCTCCAGCCCATTAATGCCGGTACAAGAAGAGGGCTATGTTCATGATGGCTCCGATGACCCAATGGAGGTACAAGAAGGAGACCGTGCTGACTGCTCCGGTGACCGAACCGAGTCCGGCAGGTATATATATATATTAGTTAAGCCCGTACTGACTAGTTAATCGATGCATTCATTATTTTGGTATATGTACATATATTAATTAACTCTCGTCTTTCTTCTTTTTTCTAGCCCTCTGGATCGAGCACAACTTCGGTAAAGAGACGAGGCCCGAAGAAAAAGTTGAGCTCGGATGAAAGGTTTGAGATCACAGTAATCGCGTGCGACGGTGAACCGATTGAACCCATCCGGACAAAGAACGCATTTGCTACTCAGTGTGGGGTTCTTGTTAGGGACAAGATCCCGATCAGCATCCACCAATGGTATAAGCCTAAGGAGGAAGATCCTGAGGTGTCTTATGTCAATGATATGCAGAAAGATGATCTTTGGAATGAGCTGAAGGAAAATTTCACCCTACCGCAAGAGGAGGATCTGGAGAAGCCAGTTAAAGAGCAATTAATCAAGTCTTGTGCTCTTAAGAAGATGGCAGGCCTATTCAGGAGGTGGAGGAAAGAGCCGAACAAGTTTATTGACAAAGAAGAGACACCAGAATTCATCGGCAAATATGAGAAGATCAGAGATCACTGGCCCGCATTTGTGGCCCACAAGACATCGAAAAAGAGTAAGAATATGTCGGCGACAAACAAGCAAAATGCTGCGAAGAAGTTTCACCATCGCACGGGGTCAGGTGGCTACCTCAAAGCCCGGCCTAAGTGGTCCAAGGCTGAGAATAATCTGCTTGATAAAGGGATCGAACCAGAGACAATGAACTGGCCAGACCGTTGCCGGACTTGGTTCTTCGGGGCTGGCGGAACCTTGGACCCTGTATCAGGGAAGTGCCGTTGGACAGACGAGCAACTGAAAATACCAGTCAACAGGCTTCGGCACTATATCAATTCAGCGCAGCAACGGACGTTCGTTCCAAACAGGGAGAAGGACGAGCTCACAATGGCCCTCGGGAATCCTGAGCACCCTGGACGGACACGAGGCACGCCAGGCTCCATTCCGTGGAAGGTTGGTTTTCCGGACGCAGGGGGTTACAAACCCAGGAGAGGAGGAAGAAACTGGAGCAGAGCCAACTGCAAGCGCTGCACGAAAGGGTACAAGGGCTAGAGGAACGAGAAGCAGATCGCAGCAAAGGACCTGCCGAAGCTTCCCCCGAAGCTACCCCGCCATCTCAGCGGAGAAGCAGCATGGCTTCCACTGAGCTGCTTCAGCCGGAGCATGTCTTGATGGCTCCTGCTAGCTACCCCGTGGATTTTATCACAGAGTCTCAAAATTGCCACCTTATTACGCAATGGCAGAACTTCAAAGTCAAGGTGGCTGTCGGCCAAGTTTGACCTTCTGAACCCGGTGCAACTTTTCACTGTCGTCCGATTCCAGAAGGATATGCTAGGGTGACGGTGGACGAAATAATTGAGGGATTTGTTGACCTCCAGCTTGACCACCCTACCGGTGAAGGGGAGACTCGGCTGGGTTCTGCTCTGAAGACTCCATGCCAATGGCGGAAGGAGTTCATCAAGCTTCCGAACTAGACGCCTCCTCCTCCTCCTCCGGTGAGTCAGGGCACTCCGCCTCCTCCACGGCCTCCTCCTCCGGTGAGTGACGATCAGGGCACTGGGCCTCCTTCTCCGGCGCGTGGCGACACTCCGCCTCCTTCTCTGCCTGCGCCGGCGCGCCCGAACAGCCAGCAGCCTCCTCCTTCTCCGCCTTGCCAGCAAGGGCAGAAGAGACTCGCCGCCGCCCCGGCTGCTCCGGCGCATCGTAGTCCTTCTCCTCCGCCTCATAAGCAAGCACGAAAGAAGACAGACGCCGCAGCCGCTCCGTCTGCTCCGGCGTCTAGTAGTACAGCCAGCAGAGGCAGGAGGCAATACATATACGGTCCTTCTCTCAAGCCTCTAGAGAAGTTACCGTACGAGAGGACCAAGGAGGAAAACACGAAGATCGTGCAGGCCGAAGTGGACGACTTCTTTGAAGGGTTGAAAGCAAAGAGACATCCACCTCCGGAGGAGAAGGTAGATCCGGTGAAAGCAAAGCGCACTATCGATGCCCTGAGGAAACCAGCAAAGTCTCCGCCGAGAACCAACTATGAGCGCATTACTGAACAGACATATCTCGAAGCGGAGCGGTCGGGAAGTACTGTCAGACATCAAAGGTCAAAAGAACGAGCAGCTGCAAAAAAATTGCCCAGCTCGGCGAACAAGCAAATCAATCGTGCCCCCCGCTCAATGTGTCTAGCGGCGACATCGTCGCTAATGCTCCGGGGATGGTGGCCGGTTATGGAAATCTTGCAGATTACCTGCCTGACGATCAATTTCCTGATTTCATGGAGGTAGACGAACACAAATACGAGTACGGGAAGCCTCTCGTCAAAGATGAAAAATCTCTATCAACGATGATGCGAAGATTCCATAATTGGTACATGAAAACCTGCAGAGAGTCTGGGGGGACAAATACTTTGTATTTGAACATTAAAGAGGAGCACGACCTCGTTGGAATTGATCTGTTGCCTGTTCCATTTGAGGAGTTCTTCGAGTTCTTCAATCAAAAGGCCCTCGATAAATTAACGGTCTTTTGCTACTGACTGTAAGTATTATTGTTGTCATTAAGTCTCTATATATAGATCAGCTCTTTCATTGCATGTATTTATAATTAATTATCCTCACTATATTATGCAGATTGAAGATCGTCGAGTGCAGAAAACAAGAAATATATGATATTGGGTTCATTAACACAAATATCATAGATGAAATTTAGGTTAAAAAGCACGCCGACGAGGCCGAGGCCAACTTGCTATAATCATTGATCAAAAATCAAAACAAAGATTTAATATTCTTTCCTTACAAATTCGAGTGAGTGTTACTATCGTGTGCATATTCGGTTTCCCTTATTACTCGAGCGAGGTTATAGTAATGTAATTGATGAGTTATGCATGTATGCGCAGCTTCCACTATGTTCTTCTGGAGATTAAGCTTGAGCGGGGACTAGTAACCGTCTTAGACTCGAGACGAAAAGATCCCAAAACCTATGCGGACATGACTAAATTGCTCAACAAGTAAGTTCAATGGATCATTATCGCACCATATCGGCAACTTTTTGTTCATTTCCTGATAGTAATAATAATTATTTTCTTTGTCTTGCAGGGTTTGGAAATAGTTCACCGCGGAAGCTCCGGGACTGCCGAAGGAGATGCGATAGACATACCCGAAATTAAGTACTACTAGCTAGCTAGCTAGTTGCGCGCATCTCCCGTTGATTCTATAGCTATACTTTCATCAATGCCATTTATAATGCTTCATTATCAGTTTGATTAACCTCTACTTCTCGTAAAGTGCTTGTGGCAGGAACAAGGAAATGAGTTCTGTAGATACTACGTGTGCGAGTTCATCTACAACGCGACTTTGAAAAATAAGCGGGGCTACTCTAAAAGACAACATGAAGTGCGTAAGCAATAATATTCGCAATTTCATTTTATTACACCATCATTTCTGTTGAGTTTCATTCATATATATGTATTAATTAACCCCCTTCTTCAAATTAGACATGGCAGATGCGGAATGAACTCCTAGAACAAGATCGCATGAAAGCAATTCAAGAGGAATTGGCGGGATTCTTTCTTGACCACGTCATCAATAAAGCCGGAGAATACCATATGGAAGTTGATTTTAATTGCTAGGGGATTGTAAGAGATCTTACATATTGTATATGTATGTAACCAGTAGCGTGGGATAGATAATACGAAAACTTGTTGTTCGACCAATCTCTCAGAGAAGGAGAGGTGGATCGATCACTTCTCTCGATATGCATGACGAACTTCTGTACTTAATGGTTCCATTCATTTTCTTACTAGCTAGCGTGTCGAGGGCCTCTCTATGTATAGTACGTAGCGTCGACCAAGCACGGACATAAGAGAGGACACTTCTCTCTATTAATTAGCTAGCTAACACAATATATGAAACACCTAAATTAACCCCCCAACCCCCCCCCCTTCAAAAAAAACAAAAACCCCAGCAACTGAAATGCTCACGCGTGGATGCCTTTTGGTCCCGGTTGGTGCCACCAACCGGGACCAAAGGCCCTTCTGCCTGCGCTCGGCGCACCGGCCACGTGGAGGCCCATCTGTCCCGGTTCGTATTAGAACCGGGACTAAAGGTCTAGGACATTAGTAACGACCCTTTAGTCCCGGTTCAAGAACCGGGACAAAAGACCCTCACCAACCAGAACTAATAGGTGTTTTTCTACTGGTGTAGTGCAATAACTTGGCTCAAGTTTGCAAATACGACGCAAATCTTGAGTGTGTACACCCGGACCGCTGACTAGGCATGTCAGCATGGCGTGGGACCCGCTACCAGTGACTTGACTGCAGGCATGGGCGTGTGGCCAGTTTTTTGGGAAAACCACCTTGATTTTTTATTTATCACAAAAACGCCCTGTCGTTATTGGTGAGGTGGTATCTATTTTTTCAGAAAAATTAACATGAAAAAGAGTGCTCGCGCCTCGAACCAGCGACGGGTGACTAGAAAATAGTCGGTCTTAGAACACATTCATGTCTTACATGGATAACGACATACTACCTCCGTCCTGATTTATTGGTCCTCTTTATAATGTCAAGTTTTGATCAAATATTTAACTAACAAAATATTAATGCATATCAACAAAAAATGTATCATTGAATTCGTATTTGAACATAATTTTCAACGATATAATTTTTGGTGACATGCATGAACATTTCGTTGGTTACATTTATGATCAATATTGACACAAAATACAACGGAGATCAATAAACCAGGACGGAGGTAGTAATGTAGTTCATTGAAGGCGCTGTCCTTTTATTTCTAGTGAATAACGAAGGCGTTCTTTGCGCTGAAATGGCTTGCGGTCAGTGCCCCATTTGCACCTGCTCGTATCTTTTAGGAATTTGTAAAAAGTAAGTATATTCTAATCTCAGTAATAAAAATAAAGTTCAAATATTTGTGACGTATAAATATTTATTCTTACAAAAATAACTAATTTTTTTAAAATCATTTATGATTTAAAAAAATCATATAACTAAAATAATATTTATGAATAATGAAAATGTTTAAAATTTTAAAAAATACAATATGAATATTTATAATTTGAAATTTAAAATAAATTTTATTGTACAATACAATTATATACATAGAAATAAAAATATTTCTATAATTATAAACATTTCAATAATTCGACCCACATTTGTATACTTCAACATTTATGTAATAAAAAATATTCACAATTTAAATTTGAAAATATTCATATGAATATGCAATCATGGTTAATATATAAATTATATAATGTTTTTGAATATAAATCATGAGTTAAAATTATATAGAAGTGAATATTTGTATTCACCATTTAACAGTTTTATTTAATAAGTAAGTTAAATGTCCATATTTACTTAACATTTTTATATAATACATGGGTGTATTGTTTGACTTTATTTTAAATTTGAATTTGAACTTCTAAAAATCAGATTATTCATTTGTTTGCGGAAATCACCACTAACGCTTTCGCCTTCGAACAAGTTCTTTTTCCCTAGCCTCTGAATAAGTTTGTACCTTAGTTTTTGCACTGCATTTATGCTCATGTCTCTTCAAACTTTCTCTGAGCCCAATTGCTGGTGCTCTGTTTCAGGCATTTACATAGCGGTTGAGCCTTGAAGATTGGGCTTAACAGGTGCGGAGGCACTCCAGGCTGACTTACCTTTGAGAAGCAGCAGCAGCTCTTGGCAATACGTTGCTACATAGTAGTTTTCGCAGTACGACTTTTGAGAAATATTTTGTAGGATGGAGAGAACTAGTGGGCAACTCAACTCTTTGCCACTCAATATTTTGTAGTATCTTTGAGTTGTTGCACATGGTCTTCATAGATGTTCAATACAAAGGTTTAAAGGCACTGTTTGATTCACATGATTCTCAAAATGCAAGAATAGGAGAAATTTAAGTTGAACGTCCTATTAGATCATATTTGCAAGTCATAGGAATTTACATCAAAAGAGTGTTTGACGGACAAAAGAATTTGTAGGATGGAAATTTTACTCTACAAAGGAGTCAGGAGCAATCTTTACAAAAAAAAAAGTGATCCAACGATTCCATTACTGTGGATGAATGTAAAAGAAAAATCATAAGAATTCAAATCGGAAAAATCGTATGTAATTATTTAGCAATGGAGCCCTAGTTAAGAGATTCAAATAGTTTATGCTATTTGAGTGTGCACTCCTACCGGATGAACGAACTCAGAACACAACTTGCTTGGCGTTGAAAAATTAGGCATTTTTCCTTTATGTTTAATCCAGAAAAACAATAGGTAAAACATGATTAACATGATAGAGAGAACAATTGAGACATGCAACTGATTTGTGAAACTAGTCATGTAGTTGACATAATAAGAAACGAGTAACATATCCATATCAATCCCTAGTAGCAGTAAACCAAATGCCAGTCCTGACAGAGAGGATAAGATGATGTACGAAACAGCAGCAGAAGATGCGAGGGTCTCGTTCTTCATGTCATTGAAGAGGTCGTCGACGTCGGGGAACAAGTCGTCGTTGGGGAACTCATCATCGAGGATGTCATCGTTCGCAGCCACAATGAAGAAAAACTAGCAGTCGTGCGGAGGTACTCCCCAAAAACCTAATCGCCCCTCTCCCGTACCGGATCACAAGAGGTGGGGTTTCGGAGGCCTGCTGTCTCACTCTCTAGTGCACGCCGGGAAGCGAGATGGGAAAGAGATAAGCGGCACAATGCTTTGGAATGAGACGAAGAGTCATTGTACTTTTTGAACAACAGAGGAGCGACCTCTTATATACGTGAGAAAAGTTGAAACTGAACCTTGATTAGTAGAAGAGAAACCGATGCAATAAACACCATTAAACAGACGCACTAAAAACCATTAAGGAGAGAAGAAACAAGCGCACTAAAACTCACATGAAGTGTTCAGTTTCTTCTCCCATTTATGCGTCAATTGTTTCAACTTTCTTCTCGCGTGACAAAACAACGCATAAACATGCCATGGGTCAATTTTCCACACAACCTTATCATGCATGGATGGGCCACATGAGCATCTGGGATTTACTTTGAATTATTGGCAGAAAATATGAATTATTATATGGGCTATGCCCAATAATTCCAACAATCCTCCACCAGATTCCAGAGGCACATAAAATTTGCCTACGGTTCCAAAACATTGTTTATATACCGGTGTTTCAGTGGAGACTATTAAGTTGAACTTCCACCTAGAACTCCATGCTACACTCGTTCACAACTTGAACAGTGGACTACGCCTTGAAATGCAAGTTTTGTGCAAACAAGTTTCACGTAAAAGCCTTGACCGATACTAGACCGCTGAAAAAATTTCCCACGGGTAGGAGCATATACATCATACTCCGGGGCCTCTTCATGAGTTTATTAGAGAACACCCAACTCTCATAAACCGCGACGTTTAACAGTCTAACTCATATAGGTGTGTTCTTTCTAGATGTTCTGTAGGATAACATCTTTGCCTACCCAAGCCATTCAGAACACATTAAGATAAATATCAGCCTACCATATAGATTAAGAGAATTGCATCATAATGGAGTGGATTTTTATAAATTAAATATTCTCCTCTCAGTTATTCAATAGCTTGTCTCGCCAATTCTAATTCATGGGATCTCCGGTCATAAAGAATGGGTTACCACCATGAACAACTTATATAGTGGGTCTCAATCCCATCTCCTTCAATGCATTGTCTATCACATTTTGTGATAAACCCTTTGTGAAGGGATCTGCTAGATTCTTCGATGTGTTTATATAGTCCAACGCTATAACTCCGGAGTTTCTCATGAACCTGACAGATTTCAGTCTCCTTCTCACATGTCTTGATGACTTCTTATTATCCTTAGAACTATTTACCTTGATGATCACAGTTCATTAGAATAGATGTTATTGGATTTTCAACTACCGGCAAGTCCATCAAAAGTTTTCGAAGCCATTCTGCTTCAACTGTTGCCGTGTCTAACACTATGAGTTCTACTTCCATTGTTGACCTTGTTAAGATGGTCTGCTTGCAAGACTTCCAGGAAACAACAGCACCACCAAGTGTAAACACATAACCACTTGTGACTTTAAGCTCATCAGCATAAGATATCCAATTCGCATCACTATAACCGTCAAGTACTCTTGGATACCGGGTATAGTGAAGTCCATAACTCGCAGTACCTTTCAGATAGCGCATTATTCTCTCAAGTGCATGCCAATGAACATCTCCCGGGTTTGAAACAAACCGGCTTAGTTTACTCACAGCAAACGAAATATCAGGCCTCGTAGCACTAGCTAAATACATAAGCGAGCCAATGATTTGAGAATATCTCAATTGATCCTTTTTTTCTCCTTCGTTCTTCCGAATCAAAACACTCGGATCATAAGGTGTTGAAGAAGGTTTGCAATCTAAATATCAAAAGCGATCCAGAACCTTCTCCACATAGTGAGACTGCAACAGAGTGATCCCACCATCACCACCTCTTAAAAGCTTGATGTTGAAGAAAACATCAGCTACTCCAAGGTCTTTCATCTCAAAGTTCTGATTCAAAAAATCTTTCACTTCCTCAATGACTTTAAGATTTGTTCCAAATATAAGTATGTCGTCAACATACAAACATAATATAACTCCCTCGCCCCCACCATGGCGATAGTACACACACTTGTCAGCTTCGTTTGCAACAAAGCCCGTAGATGTCAAAGTTCTTTCGAACTTCTCGTGCCATTGCTTAGGTGCTTGTCTCAAACCATACAAAGATTTCAACAATTTACACACCTTTCCTTCATGACCATCTACTACAAAACCATCGGGTTGTTCCATGTAAATTTCCTCCTCCAACTCTCCATTTAGGAAAGTTGTCTTAACGTCCATTTGATGAACGAGAAGATTATGTGAGGCAGCCAATGAGAGTAGTACTCGAATAGTGGTCAATCTAGCCACGGGCGCATAAGTATCAAAGAAATCTTCACCTTCTTTTTGGGTATACCCCTTGTACTTTTCAATTGTACCATCGGGCCTAAGCTTTTTCTTAAACACCCACTTACACCCTACAGGTTTACACCCATAAGGACGATCTGTGATCTCCCATGTCCCGTTAGCCATGATGGAATCCATCTCACTATGCACAACTTCTTTCCAGTAGTCAGCATCAGGAGATGAATAAGCTTCTGAAATAGAAGGGGGAGTATCATTCACGAGATACACAATGAAACAGAAGTGGGAGTATCATCGGGCCTAAGCTTAGGCCAAGGGATATACCCAAAAAGAAGGTGAAGATTTATTTGATACTTATGCGCCCGTGGCTAGATTGACCACTATTCGAGTACTACTCTCATTGGCTGCCTCACATAATCTTCTCGTTCATCAAATGGACGTTAAGACAGCTTTCCTAAATGGAGTGTTGGAGGAGGAAATTTACATGGAACAACCCGATGGTTTTGTAGTAGATGGTCGTGAAGGAAAGGTGTGTAAATTGTTGAAATCTTTATGTGGTTTGAGACAAGCACCTAAGCAATGGCACGAGAAGTTCGAAAGAACTTTGACATCTACGGGCTTTGTTGCAAACGAAGCCGATAAGTGTGTGTACTATCGCCATGGTGGGGGCGAGGGAGTTATATTATGTTTGTATGTTGACGACATACTTATATTTGGAACAAATCTCAAAGTCATTGAGGAAGTGAAAAGATTTTCTGAATCAAAACTTTGAGATGAAAGACCTTGGAGTAGCTGATGTTTTCTTGAACATCAAGCTTTAAGAGGTGGTGATGGTGGGATCACTCTGTTGCAGTCTCACTATGTGGAGAAGGTTCTGGATCGCTTTGGATATTTAGATTTGCAAACCTTCTTCAACACCTTATGATCCGAGTGTTTTGATTTGGAGGAACGAAGGAGAAACAAAGGATCAATTGAGATATTCTCAAATCATTGGCTCGCTTATGTATTTAGCTAGTGCTACGAGGACTGATATTTTGTTTGCTGTGAGTAAACTAAGCCGGTTTGTTTCAAACCCGGGAGATACTCATTGGCATGCACTTGAGAGAATAATGCGCTCTCTGAAAGGTACTGCGAGTTATGGACTTCACTATACCGGGTATCCAAGAGTACTTGAAGGTTACAGTGATGCGAATTGGATATCTTATGTTGATGAACTTAAGCCACAAGTGGTTATGTGTTTGCACTTGGTGGTGGTGCTGATTCCTGGAAGTCTTGCAAGCAGACCATCTTAACAAGGTCAACAATGGAAGCAGAACTCACAGCGTTAGACACCGCAACAGTTGAAGCAGAATGGCTTCGAGAACTTTTGATGGACTTGCCGGTAGTTGAAAAACCAATACCAGCTATTCTAATGAACTGTGATAATCAAACTGTGATCCTCAAGGTAAACAGTTCTAAGGATAATAAGAAGTCATCAAGACATGTGAGAAGGAGACTGAAATCTGTCAGGTTCATGAGAAACTCCGGAGTTATAGCGTTGGACTATATAAACACATCGAAGAATCTGGCAGATCCCGTCACAAAGGATTTATCACGAAATGTGATAGACAATGCATCGAAGGAGATGGGATTGAGACCCATTACATAAGTTGTTCATGGTGGTAACCCATTCTTTGTGATCGGAGATCCCGTGAATTAGAATTGGCGAGACAAGCTATTGAATAAGTGAGAGGAGAATATTTAATTTGTAAAAATCCACTCCCTTATGATGCATTTCTCTTTTAATCTGTATGGTAGGCTGATATTTATCTTAATGTGTTCTGAATGGCTTGGGTAGGCAAAGATGTTATCCTACAGAACATCTAGAAAGAACACACCTATATGAGTTAGACTGTTAAACGTCGTGGTCTATGAGAGTTGGGTGTTATCTAATAAACTCATGAAGAGGCCCCGGAGTATGACGTATATGCTCCTACCCGCGGGAAAGTTTTTCAACGGTCTAGTATCGGTCAAGGCTTTTACGTGAAACTTGTTTGCACAAAACTTGCAGTTCAAGGTGTAGTTCACTGTTCAAGTTGTGAACGAGTGTAGCGTGGAGTTCTAGGTGGAAGTTCAACTTAATTGTCTCCACCGAAACACCGGTATATAAACAATGTTTTGAAACCGTAGGCAAATTTTATGTGCCTCTGAGATCTGGTGGGGGATTGTTGGAATTATTGGGCATAGCCCATATAATAATTCATATTTTCCGCCAATAATTCAAAGTAAATCCCAGATGCTCATGTGGCCCATCCATGGATGATAAGGTTGTGTGGAAAATTGACCCTTGCCACGTGTATGCGTTGTTTTATCATGCGAGAAGAAAGTTGAAACAATTGACGCATAAATAGGAGAAGAAACTGAACACTTCGTGTGAGTTTTAGTGCGCTCGTTTCTTCTCTCCTTAATGGTTTTTAGTGTGTCTGTTTAATGGTGTTTATTGCATGAAGGCTCAGTTTCAACTTTTCTCACGTATATAAGAGGTGGCTCCTCCGTTGTTCAAAAAGTACAACGACTCTTCGTCTCATTCCAAAGCATTGCGCCGCTTATCTCTTTCCCATCTCACTCCCCGGCATTTTTCCATTATGTTTAATCCAGAAAAACAATAGGTAAAACATGATTAACATGATAGAGTGAACAATTAAGACATGCAACTGATTTGTGAAACTAGTCATGCAGTTGAGATAATAAGAAACGAGTAACATATCCATGTCGATCACTAGTAGCAGTAAACCAAATGCCAGTCCTGACACAGAGGATAAGATGACGTACGAAACAACAGCAGAGGATGCGAGCTTGTCGTTGTCATGTCGTCGAAGAGGTCGTCGATGTCGGGGAAGAAGTTGTCGTTGGGGAACTCGTCGTCGAGGATGTCGTCGTTCGCAGCCACGATGAAGAAAAACCAGCAGTCGTGCGGAGGCACTCCCCAAAAACCTAATCGCCCCTCTCCACTACCAGATCACAAGAGGCGGGGGTTTGAAGGCCCGCTGTCTCACTCCCCGATGCACGCCGGGAAGCAAGATGGGAAAGAGATAAGCGGCGCAATGCTTTGGAATGAGACGAATATATACCTGAGAAAAGTTGAAACTGAGCCTTCATTAGTAGAAGAGAAACCGATGCAATAAACACCATTAAACAGACACACTAAAAACCACCATTAAGGAGAGAAGAAACGAGGCATGAGTTAATTTTCCACACAACCTTATCATGCATGGATAGGCCACATGAGCATCTGGGATTTAATTTGAATTATTGGTAGAAAATATGAATTATTATATAGGCTATGCCCAATAATTCCAACACTTGAAACAGAAAAAAAATTGCAGGACAGAAAACAATCAGGCTCTAAAGTGCTCCCTCCGTCCCAAAATAAGTGTCTCAAATATAACTCTAGTACAAAGTTGTAATAAGGTCTAACACACTTATTTTAGGACAGAGGGAGTAGATTTCAGACCAACATCCAGATAAAACACCAGCTGTTTGGTATAAAAAACATGATACAAATTCTCCATAATTCCAAAGCCAAAACTTGGAGAAGAAACAATTATCATGATAAACAGGCATCCAGTATGAACAATCAGGAATGTGTGTAAACGAGTAACAGCTGACTTCAAGCATGGCTTTTGACTACAAAATTTATGCAACATGAGATTGCTCAGCACGCCGCTGCAAACCAGGATAAAGCCAGCATGATCATGTGGTACAAGTATTTCGGATCACACGATGTCTAATACAATAAGATTGCTCGTCTAATCTCACAGACTATATAGTCTCAATTTGGGGAGTTCCCTCCGATCAGCGGACCATCAATCCTTGCATCCCCTGCCCGCCATCTTCAGTCACCTTGTTAGCTTGGATTGTGTTGATAGCATTTGCAATGTTTCCCTGTAGCAGAATTTTAAGAGGAAACTGGATTAGTTGCTCGGTAAGCACCTAAAAGTTGTCTAGGTCACTGTACGAGTTACACATCTCACATTCATCGGGAAATCGGAAAGCTATGCAATGCATGTTTGAACTAGTTTGCAGCTGAAATTTTCTACTGCAAATTTGAGAGGAGGTAATTGTGAGAGGCTTACCCTCCACACTCCAAGCTTTGAACGTAAACTCTGCCATTGTGGCATCCCAAAGACCCTCGCAGGATGCCGGCTGAAATTACATGTCAGAACAAGTATTAACCAAAAAGGAAAGGAAAACACTGTAATATGGACCAAGAAAGTCTTGTGGACATGAATACCTGACAATGACCAATTGATTAAGCTGGTCAACTTTGCAGTCCAATATCTTTGATGAAATTGCTTTCACAATCCAATATTCCACCTCATCATCATTGATCTAACAAAGAATTAAAAAAGTCAATATAACATTAAATCAAGTGAACAACAATAGGAAGGCAAGGTAAGCCGATTACTTCAAGGGCTTTTGTAATTGCAGAGTAAGGAATTTCCCCAGAACAATGGACACTCAGATCAAGCAGGGACATCAGACGCATTTTGGTTATGCACTCCTCATGAACCAGTCCTGTAAATGGTCCACCATTAGATATCCAATACTTGAAGCAACGTAATATTGCTAGCATTGGTCCACCAGAACATACCATATCCTTGCAGCAAGGTAGAGTTAGCAGTCTGAAACGCTAAATAGGATTCGAGCCTCTGAGTAAGGAATATCTTCAGTAGCTCGTAAACTGGCTGATACTTCTCATCTTTCTCGAGCTGTGCAACAGCTGGCATATCGAGCAGGTCACACTGCAATAAGCATA
Source organism: Triticum aestivum (assembly GCF_018294505.1). Lineage (NCBI taxonomy): Eukaryota > Viridiplantae > Streptophyta > Magnoliopsida > Poales > Poaceae > Triticum > Triticum aestivum. Next base: position 813,533,762 of record NC_057801.1, read on the forward strand.
TTTCCATAAATACAGTATATAAGGTAAGGTATGCAGCCAGTGCTAGATTTTTAACTGGCATTAAACCACATGTATAGTTTGCCAGGGTTAAAACTTGCTAAATAAATCCCTCAAGAATTTCAGAACCTACTGTTGGCATACAAGGCACAACGACATACAAAGCAGTAGCAGAGGAATTGCGCAATGCAATGCAATGCATAGCAGCACAAGTTTGTGGAAGCAATAATCCATCAAACCAAAAGAAGAAAGCTTGTAAGGGACATCTTGTCACAATTTTGGCTTGGCTCGGTCTGGTAGTAACCAGAAATATTTAAGGTTGACAAGATTAACATTTGCAGGCTAGTGCGAGCAGATAACTTTAGTCTTCTTACATCTAATAAAGTGATATTTGACTGTCATAACCGAATTCACATTTGGTGACATGATTGGAGAATGGCATGTTTCTGGTATGGAGAAAGCACATTATGGCTCTCGCGAGATGTGAGCCCTAAGACAGAGGAGATGTGAGCCGGAGGATAAAAGTACCTGATAGAGGTCAGATGACTTGAGAAACTCAACAATTGCTGCAGCAGCTTCTTCCTTTGCCGCACCGATTGCACCAGCATCATCAGCCGATCCATCGAACGTGGCCAGGTACTTGTTCAGAAACTTGAAGTAGTCCTTGGTCATGCTGACAATCATCATCGTCATCATAACAAGAAGGGATCGCATCATTCAGTATACAACAATCTTGCCATGTTACTTCTTACACACTGGCTGGCTAAAAAATGCAAGGAACTTGGAAGCGCACCCCTTGTGGTCTTTCAGAATCCTGGTGACGGCAAGGAAGAGCTCCCTCTGATCCGGCTTGCCGATGCCCCAGTAGGCGACAAAGGCGTCGATGTTCTTGAAGGTGGGGACGACGCAGTCGGCGGCGGCCTTCCCAGCGGCGGCGGCGAGCTCGAGCGCCTTCCTGTAGACCATGGCCTTGCCGGAGAGGCTCGGAAGCAGGTTGTACAGGCTGAAGAGGCTGCACACGTCCCGTCCACACACACATTGGCATCGTCAGGAAGGAACGCACGCTATATAACAATCCAGTTCAGAGAGACGCGGGTGAGGCGCTGCTTACACTTTGATGCGCAGCGTGGGCTTGTTGGCCGGCTGGTGGGTGAGCTTGGCGCAGATGAGCTTGGCGATCTCCAGGGCCTCGTCCTCGGATCCGGCCTTGGTGACGAGGTTGCAGACGACGGTCAGGGAGCACTCGAGATCTGCGGCCGGATGGATAAGCAAGTCGCGATTCGACAAGAAGCCGGTGAGGGGAGGGGAGGGGGGGTACCTTTGTCGGGGGCGCTGGGGGAGAGGAGGAGGAGGTCGGCGGAGGCGAGAATGAGGGTGGCCATGTCGAGCCAGCGGGCGGCGAGGAGGTGCTGCTGCGCCTCGGCGCAGAGGCGGGCCACCTCCGGGTCGGCGACCTCCTGGCCGGCGTCGGCCCAGGCGAGCTGCGCGGTGGAGCGCACCACCGCCAGCATCGGCTCCTCCTCCGTGGTGTTCACTATCGTCGCCATGGTGGGGTTCTTCTCTCTTCCTCGCTCGCTAGGGAACGCCGCCGCCGCCGCCGGTGTGGGAGAGGGAGAGGGGGAGAGGGGGAGGGGACGAGGATTGGGAGGCGACAGAGAGGATACCCTAACCGTTACACCTGTTTGTTATGCACAGGCCGTAATGGGCTGCCTCCGTAAACGCTTACAGCCCAGCTCTCCATGGATCCCACCCAGACACAGGACGTATCTGGTGCACCGGAGCTTCTCATGCTACCGCTACACCCGACCTGTAAAAATGTTCAAAAAATCCAAGGAAAAAATTAATGCATTGACAAAACATCAATCTATGTTGTCACAAAGATTCAAATTCAAATTCGAAACATTGCTTGAGATATAAAAATGATAAAGGTGACATCAATGTGATAATGGGCCAAATCTAAAGCCCAACTCGTGTTATGTACTATTCAGTGTTGATTTATCATTTTTGTATCTCGGCCTATGTTCCGAATTTTGATTTGAATTTTTGTGACAACGTATATTTATGTTATGTGAATCTGCTAAAAAATTTAAATATTTTTTCAAACATTTGAAAATATGCTAAGCTAGTCTGGTGCACCGGTAGCACAAGAAGCTCCGGTGCACCAGATACGTTCTCCACCCAAACAACCCTCCGGTAAAGGGTTGGGTTACCGCAGGCACCTCTCCCTCCCACGATCCCCTCCTCCCTTCTCCCTCTTTTGTCATCAATCCTCCATCATACTTCCTAATTGTCTACTCTCCTTCCTGTCCCGTGTCTGCTCTCCTTCCATTATAGCCACCGGCCGACGACGAAGCAACCATAGCTCTGATTCCTTTACATGCATCAACCAAACAGAATAGAGATTTGCCCATTACGCTTCCGATACCAGCGTGATCTAATTCCTTTACCGTTTACATTATCCCTCTCTAAACCAAACACCTCCTTAAGTTAGATGCGGACGCGTCTACTTAACACCCGACGCATCGGGCCCAGAGGTCACTAGGCGCCGTGTACCTAGGCATGAGTCCAACGATGAAACATGGTCCGTCTGATCAAAAACCATGTCTTTTGATCCAAAACCACATCTTTCTCATCTATAAAAAAATACTCAAATGACGTGTGCCACCAAGTAATCCCGTCCTGGCGCTTTTTACAACTAAAGTTGTCATCCGAAAAGAAAAAACAAACCCCCAAAAAATGAAATTTGCCATACGAAAATAAAGTTGACATCATCGCATCACTAAAATAAGTTCTTTCGGCAAAGCGACTATAAGTCATTGTGTGCGAGAAGCTAATGTGTGTGCTCACGAACTTGCTCACTTTAGTTTCGAAGGACAAGAAACAGGGGTGTGGAATGATAAACCCCCTGACTTCTTGATCCCTTTATTGTAGAAGACATGGTTGTTGTTTAAATAAAGTCGCTAAAGTTCAAAAAAAAGTTATCATCATCACGTCACTAAAATTACCATAAAACCGTTTGATGTTGCCATGTTTTCGTGCCACATGTGTAACACTTATCAGGATAAAAAAATAGTAGCACATTTTTATCTTAATTGTTTGAGGTTTTGGAATAATTTGTAAGACAATTCATATGAATGTCAAACAACTTAGCGAGCGTCTTTACATGTATCTTCCGAGTTATAATAACATAACTCATAGTAGAAGCGCGAGCACTTCTCCCATCAAAACCATCGATGACATGGCTCGGTGTCCTTTATCGATTGTGGGGAGTATTTTATGGATAATAAGGGCATGCTTTATGGGAGCAGCACTGAGGGAGTCCTGGATTAGGGGGTGTCCGGATAGCCGGACTATGACCTTTGGCCGGACTCCCGGACTATGAAGATACAAGATTGAAGACCTCGTCCCGTGTCCGGATGGGCCTTTCCTTAGCGTGGAAGGCAAGCTTGGCGATACGATTGATGACGGGAAAAATGGCGGGCGTGAGACAAGCGTCCACGTCATTGATACAGAGTGAAATTTAAATGCATAAAATAAAATAGAATCAACATTGCAGGTACATTATTTCTAGAACTCTTACATTTACATAAAAATTCTGTTAATTACATCTTCGAAGAGAAAACCCCTGATTAAGAATTCCAACATATCTATTACATAGGATTGCATCACATTCCTGTTACAACAAACTACAAGAGAAATCCTCCTCGCGGTCGACGACGAACTCCTTCTTGGTGAGCTTGAAGTTTGGTTCCATGCAAGTACTCCTCTATGATTTTATGTGTCATGTTTGGGAATATATTTTCCTAGCATGCAACAATTTGTGTGTGTTCAACCTTATTTATATGCAAAATGCAGGTTGATTTTGGCAAGGCATAGTTTTATCCTACGTTTGGCATATAGGATATATATTATATATATTCTTTGAAAGTTTTATATGACATCTTTGGCTTTGGTTGCATGGATTTATGTGACATACCAGTTTTAATGAGTTTTACATCATCACATTACTACTATCATCGCGTGACACTGATGTGGTGTCCATGCGTAGCGTAATGGACTGAAGCTTTCTGACACAATCTTGATGCTTTTTATGGTGCATATGATATGTGCCATATTTGTTGACTCTGAATCTGCCCAGTATCGAGCCTGACCTGAGTGGAGTTTGCTTATGATATTTTGTTTGTTTAAAGCCTATCTGGGCTATATGGAATATCCCTTACCATGTATTTTGCATGAATTTTGTATGCATATGTGGATGTGGAGTGAACCTATTTTTATTAGGTTCTACTTTACCTATATCACTACTAACACCGTGTAGCACTAATATAATGCCCGCGTGCAGCGTAACCAAGTAAAGGTTTGTGGAGCAATTATGGTGTTGCATGATCATATGACATATATAATTTTTTGTTTATGTTTGTACCTTACATGGTATTAGCACTAACTCCACATAGCGTCATTTCATTGGCGCTCGTGTGTAGCATAACCCATGTAAAGTAAGTTTGTGATATCCATTTGTGATGATGCTAATAGTTTAGGCTCTTATAGCATTGGAGCATTTCATGACATATTTTATTTGACTTTGGATCAAATATGTGGCCTGAATACTTTGTTTAATTTTCTCTTACTTGTATTACTACTAACACCGTGTAGTATTATGATAATGCCCACGTGTAGCGCAACCAAGTAAGATTGTTTTTTTATGATGCAACATGTTATATCATTCATCTTGCATGATTTTGGTTTCTAGGTGTGTATCATGAACACATTTTTTAAATTAAGTCTTGCCCTGCTCGTATTACTACTAACACCGCGTGGCATTAAGATAATGCCCGCGTGCAGCGTAACCAAGTGAGGGAATATATTTTTATGCTCCTGTTTGTATTGCAACTAGCGTGACACATAATGCCCGTAGCGCAACCAAACAAGCGATCATCATGAGTTTAGTTTAATGCGTTTGTAATTTCATTCCAACTTAGTCATATCCATTTTTTTATGATGACCAAATTAAGTCAAATTTTTATGAGGTTTTCGCACCTATGACACTCTCTTGATTTGTATCCATGTATAGAGACCAAACCAAGGAACGAGCCGTTCATCTTGGCTTGTATCGCTAAAGGGACCGAACCAAGACGGAGATCAATAGGACGAAGCGCACGCAACATTTAAAGGAACCGTGCTTACAAGAACCATGCATGCTCCTTGACTCGTACCGCGATGGCCGAGCCGAAGGCAAAAGTTTGGGATAGATATAATATGCTCCTTGGTTTGTACCGCGATGGCCGAACCAAGAACAAAATTTTGGGATGGATGCAACATACTCTTTAGTCTGTACCAAAATGGCCAAACAAAAGACAAAATTTTGAGATAGATTAAACCATGCATCTTAGTCTGTACCGCAATGGCCGGACTAATGGCAAGAATTTTTTTTAGGAGATGAAACATGCTCCTTGATTTGTACCATGATGGCCGAACCAAGGATTAGAGTTTTGGGAGAGAAGAAAGAAGAAAGCTCCCTGATCTGTACCACAATGGCCAAATCAGGGGCTAGGAGAGAACTATGAATCTTACCTTCAAACTCCTAGCAAGCACGGCGCCTGCCTGCTCCTTTCTCTTCTTTCCTTTGTGGGTTTGTATGTGCGTGTGTATTCTAGCAGCAGATAGGAGACGAATGGATTGAAGGGCCGACCCTAAAGCATTCGAGTGATCTGGTATTTATAGGAGAGCGTGGGAGTGAAACGCTGGTGCCTTGAGGCTGCGGCGCGCGTGGAGTGTTTAACATGCACGTCGCCATCGTGCAAGACGTGGGAGCACGCCCACGCTCTTTGATCGTGGGATCATGGGAGTGGGGCTGTTCCTTTCCCTTTTGTTTTCTGTATTTCTTTAATCTTTAATTAACCGGCAAGGTCCCATCAGCCAGTTACTTTGCAGACATGGTCTCTTTTAATTGAGGCGTATAGCACGGTTGGGCTTTGGCCCATTGCGCCTAATACACATGCATGCATGTCTATGCATGGGATCAGGAGGAAGGAATCCATTACGTGTCTGGCCATACAAGCTATCTCATGTACGCACAGCTTATACATGTCCGTACGTATGCATTGTTAATGAATCAATGGTATTCATTTAGTTAATACACAATGGTATTTCGGTGGAGACACACTTGTACGTGTTGTATTTCGCCGGCACCGGCGTCGTCTTTGACTCTGTGGTTTTCTTGTAACTTTAGAATTCTACTGTTGGTGACGGTATATACGTATGTAAGTTATCTGTCCTCTGTAATTCCCTTAGGACAAAAACTTGATGTTTATTTGTTTTGCCATATTTTATAATTGTCGGTTTAAAATGTGTGCATTATCAACGTTCGAATATATAATATGCCTATTTTTGTCGGTCGTCGATTTGAGCGGTTGATTATATTTTCTTAATTGATTCTTTTCATTATAGAACGGATTTTTGCCGTTTTGCATTTATATTTATGTGGTCTATGCATTTTATTTTATCTTGGTCAAAATCCATGTCAACAGATGCCCCTCGAGATCTGGAAGCGAATATTTCTTTGATTCGGTTTCACAGCTCGAAAATATACATAGACCCATTCCATTTCATACTTGTGTCCTAAATATTCGTGCTAGTGCTAGCCATGCGCTTATTTTGTTTAAAACATCCAGCTAGATATTACTTAGCCCTGCCTGCGTTTTGTTGGATAAGGACTCAACCTTAAAAGTCTATTACAAGTCACTGGCCTTCCACTATATAGTTAGGGTCCGAGCTTGAAACAGGACAACCTTTTTTTATGCTTGTAGTATTTCCATGCGAACATGGGCTCTGGATTTAGTTTTTTTAGCATATGATCTTACTCAAGTGTATGCCAGGTATACGTGGATGTGCAGTTTTTTATGTACACAGTGCACTTTTATTTCAATTTAGGCTGGGAAGTTTTTCTTTTTGGAACGCACAACTTAACATTGTGAGATTAAACTCATGAAAGTTGGATCAAATTTAACATTTTTGAAACATGCAGTTAAGCTCATATAGCATTGAGCATTTTTATGTGTGTTCAAAGTTTCACACGATGCTTGTAGTTTAGGCTCATATAGCTTTGGAGCATTATATCTCTTTCTCTTCATATATGGCTACTAGTTTATACTCGTATAGCCTGTGAGCTTATATTTTCCATATGAAGGATACACATCTCATGCTTTTGTAGTCATGCTGCCAGCGAATCATGCTTTGAGTAACATCGAAGTATTTTCTGTCGATGTGTTTGCATGGTGCCAATAATTTATGTTGGATTATGTTTTTTTTCATTTTTTTGTAACTCTGACTATTTGTAGTCATGGGTCATTCAATGGAATGGTTTTGATGAGCAACTTTTTCTCCCTGGTTTCCTATGTCGGTGGCTTTTAGGGCCAAGTCCTCAAAAGTGATTGGTCACACCCCTTGTAAGTGCCAACACACTTGGTAGGAGACTATCCACAGACATCCATATTGTGCCAACCTCAATGAATTGTTCTTCACACTGAGGCTCAAATTCTCCACCTAATAATAACTTAGAAAGCAATATTGTTCAGCTTTTTCTTTGTATAGGCCAATTTTGGAAACATGCGATTTTTTTTTGTGTTACAAAATATCCAAGAAGGATATCTTGCATTTTTTAGAATCCTGATTGAACATGGTTGTAACTTTTTTGCACCAAGGACACAATTAGTCCCAATGAAATTTGAACAATTGTCGAAAGAATATAGCTTTGCTATGTGTCGAATCTTGGTACACGACAACTATATGAGCTATATGTTAACATCTAATTGGAAAAGGGGTTAAACCACCATATGGAGGGTATGGTTTGATATACCTTGGCCAGTTGGCAGGCTACGTCTCCATATATTTAGCCTTAGCTTGCTGGGAAATCACCTATTTTACTATCTCAAGAGTGACACAAGAAGATACATAACTTTCTTTGCTTGAGGATCGATGTGTTATTTATTTCCAAGGTATGCAGATTCTTCCTAGTTTTAATGGAAGAAAATATTTAATTGAGATAACTGCTCCTCAACAGAAGTCACTCCTCAACCCGCATAGTTTGTTCTGGATGAAAATTGGCATAACCATATGTAACCTGAAGGCCACTGGGTTAGATGTCTGGTTGCACTACAGTGCACTCTTAGCAGTCTATACCACATGAAAGATCATGGTATGACCTCATCCACAACTTTTTCATCGAGAAATTCGGAAGCATGTGTGTTGACATATATATATATATGATTATTTTCAACAAATTTTGATGGGTTTGCCCCCGGTATTTTAGGATATGGCAAGATTGGATTTATCGCCCACCTGTTGGGAGGATTTTTTTTTGCACTAGATATTGAGTGTGCGTTTTCCTTATGTGACATTGGATATATGCTTCACATGTACCATCCTTGGATGATGGTGCCCCTGTCCCAATGCTCTTGATTTACCATCATATTTTAATGGTATCCCTTTTGTATGTATTTGTCAAGTTGGTCATATTTATTGACTATTATTTTTTGGTTAATTCACGCCGCCCTTTTTTTAAAAGATGGTGCTATTAGTTTGGTTTCTCACAAGACTCATGAAAGAGTGGGCTTTTTTTATACAGAGAATATTCATGCTTATAATTTTATCTTGTTAAGCATTAGAGAATTATTTCAGTGACTTAGCCTATGTTGATATGGCATTGGATCATATGTTTGAAATTGATTGTTATTTGACTTACTACAATTTCACAGAAGATAAAGTTTGTTGTTAACATATTTCCGTTCAAAAGAAACAAAGGAGCGTAATTGATCCTTTTTCTGTTTCGGTGGTACTGCCGGGTGGGCTTTAGCCACTTGATTATGAGTGCTTCTGCTATTTTCGAGAAACACTTCTGAAATTTAGATCAATCATTATGTAGGCTGACAATACAATGATTTTTTATGCATACTTGCATTTCCAGTTTGAGCCCGTGAGGCAAGTTTTGGCGAAATATGATTGATCTTGCACCTTTTGCTCGAGAGAACAATGTATGCTCACAGTTTTGTCTCTTGCAGCATTGGAACACTTTTAGACATATGGTTATTTAATATGATGTTAGGAGTATTTACTCCCAGATGCACACGTTTGAACATCAATTTTTTTGATGAACATTTGATTTTCATCGATTTGTTGCAGCACAGTCTATACTCTTAAGATGTTGGACTATTTTGGATGAATTTTTTTGGCATCACAGTTTATACTCGTAAGTTGTTGGAGTATTTTGGAGTATATTTTTCTTGGCATCACAGTTTATACTCGTAAGTTCTTGGAGTATATATTTTTTTGGCATCACAATTTATACTCGTAAGTTGTTGGAGTTTTTTTTTGGCATCACAGTTTCTACTCGTAAGTT
>NC_057801.1:813543332-813543750 GCF_018294505.1 Triticum aestivum
GTATGGAGTACGCTTTATTTTTTTCGCATCACAGTTTATACTCGTAATTCATTGGAGTATTTTTTTTTGTGTGCCCCAGTTTATACTCGTGAGGGTATGGAGTAATATGTTTTTTTCTATCACAGTTTAGACTCGTAAGTTTAATGGAGTTTTTCTTTTGTGTGCCCCAGTTTATACTCTTGAGGGTATGGAGTAATATTTTTTTCTATCACAGTTTAGACTCATAAGTTTATTGGAGTTCAATTGCTATATTTTTATCTCATGGTTTAAACTCGTGATCTCTTGGAGTAAATTTTATTTATATGACACAGCCCATACACACGTTATTTCGGAGTTCGTTTGATGATTTTTCTGCATCACAGTTTAGACTCGTAAGTTGTTGGAGTAATATTTTCTTTATATATGCCATAGTTTATAC